>NW_028252814.1:0-115667 GCF_964263255.1 Lissotriton vulgaris | reverse complement strand
TAGTGGGCTGAAAGATGCAGCACTGACTTCTCTCCTGATAACAGGTGAGTAAATTGCAATCCGTAGTTCAACTGAATGTAGTGGAATTTTTTTAAGTTCCAAAACTCCACACTCAGAAGAATTTCCAAGTAAAACATGTCAATGTTAGCCTATGGAAGGAAATTCAAGTTACTGTAACTACGATTAGAATATTTTTTCAGGATCAGTAGTGGGCTAAAAGATGCAGCACTGAGGTCTCTCCTGATAACAGGTTAGTAAATCGAAATTCGTAGTTCGACTGATTTTAGAAGAATTTTTTGGAGTTCCAAAACTCCACACTTAGAAGAATTTCCAAGTAAAACATGTCAGATGTTTGCCTATGGAACCAAATTAAAGTTACTATAACTACGATTAGAATTACTTTACAGGATCAGTAGTGGGCTGAAAGATGCAGCACTGAGGTCTCTCTTGATAACAGGTGAGTAAATAGGAATTCGTAGTGCGGCTGATTTTACAGGAATTTTTTTAACTTCCAAAACTCCACACTTACAAAAATGTCCATGTGAAACCAGTCAATGTCAGCCTACGGAAGGAAATTCAAGTTACTGTAACTACGATTAGAATCTTTTTTCAGGATCAGTAGTGGGCTGAAAGATGCAGCACTGACTTCTCTCCTGATAACAGGTGAGTAAATTGCAATCCGTAGTTCGACTGAATGTAGTGGAATTTTTTTAAGTTCCAAAACTCCACACTCAGAAGAATTTCCAAGTAAAACATGTCAATGTTAGCCTATGGAAGGAAATTCAAGTTACTGTAACTACGATTAGAATTACTTTTCAGGATCAGTAGTGGGCTGAAAGATGCAGCACTGAGGTCTCTTTTGATAACAGGTGAGTAAATCGGAATTCGTAGTTCGGCTGATTTTAGAGGAATTTTTTTAAAGTTCTAAAACTCCACACTTAGAAGAATTTCCAAGTAAAACTTGTCAATGTTAGCCTATGGAAGGAAATTCAAGTTACTGTAAGTATGGTTACATTTATTTTTAAGGGTCCGTCCTGGGCTCAAAGATGCAGCACTGACGTCTCTCGTGATAACAAGTGAGTAAATCGGAATTCGTAGTTCGGCTGATTTTACAGGAATTTTTTAAACTTCCAAAACTCCACACTTAAAAAAAATTCCATGTGAAACCCGTCAATGTTTGCTTATGGCAGGAAATTCAAGTTACTGTAAGTATGGTTACATTTACTTTTCAGGGTCGGTCCTGGGCTCAAAGATGCAGCACTGACGTCTCTCATGATAACAGGTGAGTACATTGGAATTCGTACTTCGGCTGATTTTAGAGGAATGTTTCGCTCAATAGTGAAGGAAGGGGGCAGGGCCTGGAGACACATGTGTTCAAACACGCCCTGTGGAGCATTTTAGGTTGGGGAATATATTCCTCTTCAATCCTGAGGTCACCTGTGAGCCAACTAGCCCATCAGGTACCTCCAGTTTGCGCCAGGGAGCTGCGTTGTAGAGAGGTGTTCAGAGGGCACGCCCCCTTTTTACAACACTCTGCAACGCAGCTCCGTAGCACTTACTAGAGGTACCCGTTGGACTAGTTGGCCCCTAGGGGACCTCTGAATTGAAGAGGAATATATTCCCCAACCTAAAATGCGCCACAGGGTGTGTTTGCACACTTGTCACCTCAAGCCCCGCCCCCTACATTCACCGCTCTGCAAAGATGCCCCGTAACGAGTTCTAAATTAGGGGATTAAGTCCCCTTGCATACTGGGGTTCCCTGGGGGCCAACTAGCACACCAGGAACCTCCAGTATGTGCCAGGGGGCTGTGTTGCAGAGAGGTATTAAAAGGGGCGTTGCCTCATTACACCTCTCTGCAAAGCAGGCCCCTGGCGCGTATGCAGAGGGGGAACTAATTCCCCTTGCATACTGGAGGTCCCTGGGGGCCAACTAGCCGACCAGGAACCCCCAGTATGCGCCAGGGGGCTGCGTTGCAGAGAGGTGTAATGAGGCCACGCCTCTTTTTACACCTCTCTGCAACGCAGCCCCCTGGCGCGTTTGCAGAGGGGGAACTAATTCCCCTTGCATACTGGGGGTCCCTGGGGGCCAACTAGCCCACCAGGAACCTCCAGTGTGCGCCAGGGGGCTGCGTTGCAGAAAGGTGAAAAGAGGCCACGCCCCTTTTTACACCTCTCTGCAACGGCCCTCTGCAAAGGCCCCCTATATATATATATATGTGATCAAGGCCGGGGCAACCCGGCTGAAACGCGTCATGTTGTGAGAATGCTTCAATAAATTGCACTGAACTTAAAACCTTTTGTGGTGGTCCATTCCTGGTGAAGGAGTTTGCTTTATTCAATCCAGGATTTGGTTATATATATATATATATATATATATATATATATATATATATATATATATATCGATTCCGTCTGGCCCAGATGCGGAGGCTCTCGGGCGCTCTTGGGCGGTGCACGCGAGGCGCAGCAGGACCCGCTGCGATCAAATTATTCGGATTTTCCCAAAAGGGAAGGTTTTTTCCTCATGCACTCCCGTGTGTTAAAGTCAGGAAACCACACCGGGTTTGAGATAAATTCGCAATTTTCTTTATTATTCAAACAGCATCCAGCAAAACCTAACGCGTTTCGGTCTCTACGGAGACCTTGCTCACAGGTTAGTATCTTGTGGCAACAATCAGTGTTAAATAAACAAAAGTGAAAAGGGGTAAACACTAAGGAGTTACATCACTTCCTGTTTTGAATATAGTGTTTCTGGGACATGTAGTTTTTTTGTAAATAACCAAATTTTAACAAATTCAGAATTTGGACAAAATATAGCACCGGTAATTGACAACCTTGTCAATCTTAATCAAAAATACATTTTAGTCATGTCAAATTGTAACACGTTAAGCCAATAACATATTGCAGCCCTCTAGTGGGCATTTCATTGTTTCATGTGTGCCACCTAAGGACGATTTTGAACCAAATTGTTTTAAATGAAAATTAAATCTGCATATTCAATCAAAATTGAGCCCTCCAGTGGGCAAAAAGCTATTGTGTATATTAGTGCATACATATACGCTAAATTAAGCATTTTCAACTACACATATTCATGTCCAGAGTAACCATAGAATTAATTGTGAATTCAGTGAGTTAAAAAGGTTTGAGCTAGCATCACTTCCTGTCTAATAAATGAATCAAAACTGTTTTACAAGTGGCAATGCAGTTCTTCATCCTGATTATGCCCTAACGGGCTCAGGGTTCGGAAGTTCATGATGTGTTTGGACTCTTTTTGCCTCAAAACCAGTTCACGATCTCCACCTCTCCGATTCGGTCCAACACTTTCAATCCCATAGAAAACTAGGGATTTCCAATCACCCTTGTGTTCTTTTTCCATGTGTCTGGCCATGGCATTACTGCGATCACAGTTGACAGTTGCACGGACATGTTCCAAAATTCGGAGTTTTAGTTCTTTTTTGGTGCTCCCAATATATTTTAGAGAGCATGGGCATTCCAGGGCATATATCACAAATTGAGTTTTGCAGTTAATTAATTGTTCAATTTGCCATATTTTCTTGTTAGCCATTTTTATTTCTTTGGTCGTTTTTGCGATGCAGCATACTTTGCATCCTGAACATTTGAAGAATCCTTTCGGCCTTCGCCAGGCTTCTGGTTTTTTTTGCTCTTGAAAATGGCTATGAATTAATTTGTCCTTTAGATTCTTTGCCCTTCGGTAAGTTACATTGGGATGATCCCCAACAATTTGAGACACTGTGGGGTCCATGTGAAGAATATGCCAGTTTTTTTTAAGAACCTTTATGATAGATTGGTTGGCCGTTGAATGAGTGGTGATAAATCGTATCTTTTCTGGTTCTACCTCTGTTGGTTTTTGTTTGTCCTTCAGTAGCTCAGTTCTGTTGATCATAGTAGAACGATTAGAGGCAATTTGTATCCATGTTGGATTGTATTTTCTCTTTAAGAATCTAGTTTTTGCTGATTCTTGGTGTTTTTGGCAATCATTGTCATTTGAGCATATTCTTTTGATCCGGAGGAATAATCAGGATGAAGAACTGCATTGCCACTTGTAAAACAGTTTTGATTCATTTATTAGACAGGAAGTGATGCTAGCTCAAACCTTTTTAACTCACTGAATTCACAATTAATTCTATGGTTACTCTGGACATGAATATGTGTAGTTGAAAATGCTTAATTTAGCGTATATGTATGCACTAATATACACAATAGCTTTTTGCCCACTGGAGGGCTCAATTTTGATTGAATATGCAGATTTAATTTTCATTTAAAACAATTTGGTTCAAAATCGTCCTTAGGTGGCACACATGAAACAATGAAATGCCCACTAGAGGGCTGCAATATGTTATTGGCTTAACGTGTTACAATTTGACATGACTAAAATGTATTTTTGATTAAGATTGACAAGGTTGTCAATTACCGGTGCTATATTTTGTCCAAATTCTGAATTTGTTAAAATTTGGTTATTTACAAAAAAACTACATGTCCCAGAAACACTATATTCAAAACAGGAAGTGATGTAACTCCTTAGTGTTTACCCCTTTTCACTTTTGTTTATTTAACACTGATTGTTGCCACAAGATACTAACCTGTGAGCAAGGTCTCCGTAGAGACCGAAACGCGTTAGGTTTTGCTGGATGCTGTTTGAATAATAAAGAAAATTGCGAATTTATCTCAAACCCGGTGTGGTTTCCTGACTTTAACACACGGGAGTGCATGAGGAAAAAACCTTCCCTTTTGGGAAAATCCGAATAATATATATATATATATATATTCAATGAAAAAACCATAGGTTATAGACCATATATAGTTAGGAATTCGCATTTACAAAACCTTATTTTACTCGCACAAAACCATTGAAATTCCATATATAGTTAGTTGCACTAACTATATATCGCGCACCCGCAATCCACTGCTGATGATGTCACATATTACATCATTCATGACATGGTCAGTGACATCACTGATGACATCACTGATGACATCTCAAATGACATGACTGATGACATCACTGATGACATCTCATTTGACATTACTGATCATATCACTGATGATATCATTCATGTGATAATACGATGAACCTCTTCAGACTCTAATATAACCTTAGATACAATCAGTGTAAACAGACACTCACAGACTGTCACTCATCCATGGAGTTACTCACACACCTAGTCAGTCATGCAAAGAATCAATCACACCTCCATTTCCTCAACTATACAGTTAGACAAACTTTACTTATTCAAACATATACTAACACATATTTACTCTCTTATACAATCCCTGATACAAGTTCACAATGATCCATACAGCCACTCACACATTCACTGGCTCTTATGCACAGTTATTTATATATGTCAACTCTCACATGTACTGTGCTTTACATATGTACTTACTTTGACATGTAGCACTGAGATATCCATTCACTCACCAATACACTCATGCACACAGTCAACCGCCCATACAGCTGTTTCCACATGCACTTTTGAAACCATACATCTAGTGAATCAACTGCTCACACATCTATGCACAGAGTCATACACCTCCCAGCCACCCACAAACACACACAGTCTCCCATACAAATACTTGGGCAACCAATCAATAACCCATATAGTTACTCATATAGCTACTTATCAACACATGCAACAGTTTACAGAACAACAGACATAATGATGCACAAATTAAGACAGTTTAGTCACTAACCCATGCACTCAGTGAGACACATTTAATCACTCACTCATACAGTCAGTCATGCACCTACTAAATCCTTCATCCAGACACTTATACATCCACTCATTCTTCAATATGTAAGAGATATTTTAACTTTACAGAAACATACAGTCACTGGATGTTGTCATCAGTGATGTCATCAGTCATGTCATTTGAGATGTCATCAGTGATGTCATCAGTGATGTCACTGACCATGTCATGAATGATGTAATATGTGACATCATCAGCAGTGGATTGCGGGTGCGCGATATATAGTTAGTGCAACTAACTATATATGGAATTTCAATGGTTTTGTGCGAGTAAAATAAGGTTTTGTAAATGCGAATTCCTAACTATATATGGTCTATAACCTATGGTTTTTTCATTGAATTTCAATGGTTTTTTAAATGCAAATTTCTAACTATATATGGTCTATAACCTATGGTTTTTTCAGTGAATTTCATTGGTTTTTTAAAAGCTAACATCTGTAGCTGTAAAATGTATTATTCTTTAAATCCCAAAATATATATAGATATTTATTGATAATTTTTTTTAAATTTTTTTTTCTTCGCTTCTAGTTCGCGAACCGGGAAGCTTTCCGTTAGCTCATCTTGATGCCGCGATCTAGTCCGCGAACCGGTCAACGTTACGTTAGCGGAACAGTGACGCGTCGCGGAAGCGCGACATATCACGTTATCGCGTAATGCGTCTAATGACGCGTCGCGTTAGCGCTCCCGCAAGTGCTCCGAACCGCGAACCGGAAGCGATCTGGGACGCGGCGCGCGCCGCGTAACGTAAGCGGAACAGGTCATGTGACTTGTTTATCAAACTTCTCATTGGTTCATTTCACTTTTGGTTTCCAAATGATGTATGACTAGGTCATGTGACCTAAAAATAACACTTTTCATTGGCTCAGAACTTTTGTTTTCCCCAAATCATGTAAACCCCTCCTTATTTCCTCACTCTAACTTTCATCTTGGTGAGAGAAAGACCATTTATCTGAAGATCCACAATGGCTTCCATTCTTGCTGCAGCTGGTGCACCCCCACCACCACCTCCACCTCCTCATAAGAAGAGAGGACCACCTAGTCAAATTATGACTAACAGAGAGGAGGAAGATGAGGAAGAAGAAGAAGAGGAGAGAGAGGAACAACAATTTGTTGATGAGTTGCCCCGGGTTTCTAAACGAAAATCCAGTTTCATCTGGCAGTTTTTCACCATCCCTCCTGGAACAAAGAAAGTGAATGCAAAATATGCCACCTGCCTCATCTGTGACTACAGATTGTCGAGAGGCACAGAAAAGAAGTACAGTATGGGGAACTATACAATGCATCGTCACATGAGCAGGTGGCATCCCTTGAACTACAGCCGGGCTGAGTTAAGGGATCTTGTAGACAATCCGACGGCAACTCCTGTGGCAAGATCTACATCTACATTGTCTTTGACGGGAAGAGAGGCACAAGAGACTGTGCCAAACATCCAACCTAACTTCCAGCACATAAAGTTATCTTGTGTTTACTGTGGTGATATGCTGTCATATGGCAACATGAGTGTCAACCTCATGAACATTGCATATGAAAATCATAAATGCCCTAATGCACCCAAAAAGTAATTTTCTTTTTTTTGCTCCAGTTGAGCCGTTTTGAAAGCCTGTTTTTTGTTGTCTCCCCTCCATAAAAAAAACAAAAAAAACATAAAACAGTTCTAAAAATACAAAAAAATCAAAAAATGTTCAAAAAATAAAAAAAAATATAAAACAACAAAAACAAAAAAAAACAGTTCTTTTCAGAACTACCTCCCCTTTCAAACAAAATTGCTAGAATGTTTATCACTCTGGCAAGCTCTATTTCTTTTGGTTCGCTTCAAGTTCGCTGACCGGTTCGCGAACTTTAAGCGAACTAAAAAAATATTTTTTTTAAAAAAAGAAGAGTTAGTATAAGGGAAGTAATCAGAGAATAATGTAAAAAGAAAGACAGCTAGAGAGAGTAAATGAGAGATAGTGTCAATGACATCATCAGCAGTGCATTGCGGGTAAAAAGAGTGGAAAACATTTACCTTATAATTCTTGTTACCTTTTTTAAATATTTTTTCATACTTTCAATCTGTAAAACAAAGAACAAACATTTCAAAAAATATTAAAACATGTATTAAAAAATTAGAAAAGACAAGGGAAAAGGTTCAAAAACAAACAGTTTTTCAACAACTTTGACATTTACAGAAGTCTCTGCTTCTCTACGTCCCCTACACAATCCTAAAGATATATATTCGAAAGAAACTGTATCTTGATGTTGCTGAACTGAGGCCTATTTTGGAACATGATGTTTTTCTTGCACTGCTAATGTCTCACAATAGTGATGCAATAGCAGCGCAAAAAAGATGTAAAGCCATAATAAAATTGTGTCTAACATTGTAAATGATTGTTTTAGGATGCAAATAAGATGTGTGCTTTCAAGAGCTTTCTTTGAGGTGAGGCCTCTTTTTTTTATAAAAAAAAAACACTACCCAGAAGTACAGCACTCTAAGCATTAAAATTGATATTTACAGAACTCAGCTTACCCATATGTACCACACATTTCTAAATGTATATCATAAGGACAAAAAGCATAACATTAATTATACATGTTAAATGGTTTATTTTTGCTGTTCTCAGAATGTATCAAATTTCACTTAAATCAGTGACTTGAAGGTATTCATCATGTAACAGCGGGGAAAAAAAAACACAATCAAAATGACTGTGTTTAAAAAACCCATACAACCTAAGAAATCTGATTTCAAAACTTCTTAAAATTAACTTACTTTCAATGACGTCAAACGATCTCCTATAAACAGCATCCACTCTGTTGTGCTTTAAATATTTTCAGCCCGCCACTTTCTGAAAGAAAACCTCCATCGATACGTGAAATATGTTACATAGAAAAAAAACTTCTCTCATTATATCACATGTTTCCACTAGGCCAAATCATGTTGCCGTGATTCGCAAGTCTTGTAATTCTTCCAATCAAATCCCGACATTTTCTATTTTCGCAACTTTCAAAAATAAAATATTTGAGATTATTTTCACAATCCTGGACTACTAATATCTTAGTCTTCCTAGTCACTCATGTTCTCCTTTTCCTATGACACTGATACTGCTTACTATGAAGCAGACTTACTTGCATCAGGTTTATATAGTTGGATTTTTAATCGAGACAGCATTGCAGACTTACATTCCCTCTACTTAAAATTTTGGTTTTAAAAACACCAGGTAAGAATTTTTAAGGTCAAACGGCAATTTTTTTTTGAAAGTTACAACAGAATCATTACAGAATGACCAGCCGTTTCCAGACTTTAAGTAAGCTGTATAATGTCCTGATGTTGTTGATGGACCATCGTGATAGATAATTGCTACAGTAACAAAAGTCCTCCCTGATATTGACAGCTGAGAAGCCACAAATTTTTTTATTAAAGTTGACAATTTTGATCCATCAGGCCTACATCGTTGAATCATTAAAATGATATACTGGCCATATCTACGTATAAATAATGTTGACATCATATCACATTTACATTGGCTACACTCCATGTTGTGATCCGCTGCATTTACTAGCTTATTAAAGGACACTGATTTACTGTCTGGCAAAGTTAAATATATAAATCTTTCTGAGTCTACACTAGTAGTACTTGATACCATACAGTTCTCGCAGTCATGCTGCCATTGATAAGAAAGCCCAAACAGTTGATCTACATCTACACCCTCAACTTGCAATATATCAAGCATATACATTAAAAACTCCTGACAATCTTGCTGATTATTTTCAGAGAAGTCTGTTTGACCTGAACATTCATCTAAAAGATAACGAACTTCAGACACACTTTCTACTTTTGTTCGATCACTGCTACATTTCTCGAAAACAGAATTCAACAAACAGCATAAAATTTGTTCTGAATTCAACAGAATCTGTTCTTTTAAACTCTCTAGTGAAAAGAGAACATTAACCACTACATTTGCATAGCAGTTGACACCAGAACTGTTTTCAAATTGAAAACCAACAACATCTTCAACAGAATCCACTTTCTTTCTGCTAACAATTTTCGGTTCATTGACTTTTGGTCTTTTTGCAACAACCTCCCTACTATTAATGCTATTTCTACGTTTCCGGCATACCACACGTTTCTCAAACAAAGGATATTGAGGCAAATGTGGCGCATACTCTCTTCTTAACCTATTGTATTCCTTAACACAATCTAGATCTGCACAAATGTTTGTGACATCACAGTCAATCAAGTACAATCCCGATAAAGTTCTAACTCGTGACAATGCCACATATGCCATACCCTCCTTGAACACAGAACTGCCAATATTCACCAATGCACAGTCTACACTTAAACCTTGCGATTTATGGATTGTCACCGCATATGCCAAGCAAACAGGAAACTGTTTACGGCGAACATATAAATCTTTAACAAGCAAAAACCTAGCAGAACAACGACCAATTTGCTGTACTTCCTCAATGCCATCAAATTTAATTCTTAAAAATTCTATTCCATCTCTATTTCTGTATTTCTCAAAATCAACAACATTACCCATTGATCCATTTACCAGACCTCTTTCTACATGTAAATTCCGTCTCAAAATGATTCGGCAATTTAAACACACATTCAGAGTCTTTTCAAAACCCGCTGTCTTAGATATAGTCTTCTCTAATGAATCCAATTTTGATTTCAAATTATCTGACAAAATAATTGTTGATCCCATATGCTCTAATTTGTCGATAGCTTCCAGTTTCACAATGTCTTGCTTTTCTAAATTCAACATTTTGTTGTTGAAGATGGCACATTCTGCAAGAGTTGGCATGAGACATATCCCGGATTTCTTCTCAGTAATTTTCTGAAAAATATTCTCAGGCACAATCTCTTGTTTGGGATACAAATTTGACAGTAACCGTGCATTTAAAGCTTCTTTCCCATGCTCGGTCACTTTTCCAATTCTAATATCTTGTAGAATATTCTTGTAATCTTCATCCTTTGCCTGACGCATATTTTGATGCAGTTCTGCATAATTGAAGTTTAACCATATATTGACGTTGCCAATGCTCCCTAGGCACTTCCTGGTATCTTCATGCGTGAGTATTTTGAACACAGGTTGACCTTTTACTGGTGTCAGCTGTAGAAGATCTCCGAAAACAATAATGTGTTTCCCACCAAATAAGACATCATATTCAGTTTTAAGTACTTCTTGCATTCTCAAATGCACAAAGGCAAGCATGACATTGGAAACCATGCTTACTTCGTCAATGATAAGTAGTTTCATTTTCCTCAAAACTCTTGAAACTTCACAGCAAGCATCTCCAGATAACTTGTTGTATTGTAATTTGTTGTCATGCTCCACCGGCAGCATCAATAGACGATGCAAAGTAATACCTTTAATATTATGTGCTGCCAGTCCAGTAGGAGCGGTGACAACACAAGACAGCGATGACTCAGTCCTTTCCTGCAAATAACAAGAGATTGCTTTAATGAGGAAACTTTTTCCAGTTCCCGCTTCTCCACTCACGTACAGTCGGACAGGCTTCAACGACGTACACGAGCACTCTTTCTTCTCATGACTTAATCCGTGCTCAATTTCCTTGGTAACTTCATCATATATTTTCCTCTGCTCAACGTTGAGTTGTTTTTCCAAGTCTTGTAAGTTAACTGAATCCTCCTGAGCATGTGCCATGGCTCTTTCTACTTCATTCATAGCAGTGGCAGCTTCATTTTCGATAATAGGTCCTCCAAGTGGATCTTGACTCAATGAAACAGAACTCTGACTGTCCTGAGAACTGTCTCTGGCAATCTCGGCTGCAATCGTTGCTTCCTGCTCAATTTCCAAAGTTAGCATTTCTTGATATTTAGAAAAAGCAGGACATTCTATGGACTCCTTGGCTGCATTGAAAGAGTCTTCGTAACAGAGGAAATCTCCAAGCAGTTCCTCTTCTGCACGCCAAGGCTTGAAAAGTTGCAAAAGTGCTAAATAGAAAAACTCCTTTTTTTCTGGAGATTCGCCACTTAATTTTCGATGGTTTACTAATTGGCATTTTCTTTGCTTGACCAGGCATCCCTCACTTCCAATTACAGCATACACTCCTTTCTCAATATCTTCTTTGATGTTCCTCTTGAATATATAATTTTGGAGAACCTCATATAGACAAACATTCTCAAGGTGACTGCTTCGATTTGGATAATATGTATCCAACATGTTGGTCTTCAAAATGTCGGTACTGTTTGGTTCCTTTTCTGCCAAATACTCAATTTCCCGAACAGGTTTTAGAACTCGATTTCGCGTTGCAGCAAGACCAAGACTCGCCCAAACGAGACTCCTGGATTTGGCATAGAGACTTGCTGAAGACAATCGATCAGAACATTCGTAAGCTCCGATTTCTCGATGCGACAACATCTTCAGACTGAAACTGTACAACTTCTTGCTGAGGCTCTTTTCATGGGAAATGTCCTCCCACATATCCTTCAGTTCGGTCTTTTCTTTTTTGGTGATGTAAGATGTCACATACCGAGCCACAGCCATACAGTTGTCAGCCACAAACTGTATATCCATGTTGGCATTCCACATGGACAAAATCACTGGGTTGTAGTCATTGATGTACTTGGACTCTTCGTTCCTTTTCAAATTGTATGTATTCTTGGGTGATTTCCTCGTCACATTATGTCGCAGCGAAGACATCAAACTGTTCACTCTTCCTTTAGAAATCACCGGTCGTGGAAAGTTGAAACGACATTTGGTGTAGAACTTGTCCTTGTTTCTGAATTTACGACGACAGTACTTTCCACAACGATGGCTTTGGAAACGTAGAACTTGTTCTCTTAGACTTTTCTTCTCCGTTGCATTTGGAACAGCACACGTAGAATACTGTTCGATGAAATTCATCACTAAGTCATCCGGATCTGTTCCAAATTTAGGTGCATCCTTGATCCACAGCAACATATGTATATGAGGGGCACCTCTTGCTTGATACTCCTTTCTCCAGAAGAAATCCAACACCTCTCCAAGAGGTGGATTCTTTTTATTTGTGATGAAAGACATCATAGCTTCAAATCTATGATTGAAGTACCTGCATACATTCACAGGATCCAAAGAACACAGTTCTCCAGGTGTCTTGAATTCAATGTTTTCAATATTTTCATTTGCCTCTCGTAGAAATTCAAGTAAGTCATCCCAGCCATACTCGGCACAGCTCAGAGTGAGGAACCATGTCGGAGTTCCTAAGTTCCTCAGCATACATTTTAAATCACCATGACGACGGTACCAGTACTCATTAGTACCACGCTGACACGCCATGAGATTAATTAAGTGAGAATCCAAAATACTGTCTTGGACATTGACTTTATGCATAAAGTCACTTGCCGAGATGTTTCGCATCTGTATACCACTTTTTAAGATGTGGTTCACTGCATATGAAAGTCCAGACAGATCGCTTTCAAACAGGAGATGAAACAAATAGGGAATGCATTGCCGAAACCTAGGATCTTCTGCATACAATCGTAAAGTCCGGTATTCAGACGCAGGAATTTCACGAGGTCGCTCATCATATCTTCCTCCTTGACCTGTGGGAAATAGCTGTGGGAAACACCGAGCTTCCAAACTTTCCTCCCAAACACTAATGGGACTCCCTTTGGCTTGTTTCATTTGAAACAACTCAATAGCATTCCCCATGACTTCCTTGGAATGCAAAGGATGAACACTATAATGTTCATATATTTCTTCACTTTTAGAGGCCTCTACTTTCTCAATTTGGCCAGCACACAAATCGCTATCCTCTTCATCACTTACTTCCTCTTCTGCAACATATACATTCTTATAGTACTTATTATTTTTCTTCAAATACACTGTTGCCTTTTTGACTTTCCTAACATCCACTAAATCTTGCCATATTTTCTTATTCTTTGTCGGAACCCCATTAACCAAGATAACCAGAGGTTCCTCTTCCACTTTTTCTATTCCAATTGTGTTAATGTTTTTCTTCAAATCTAGAGGCAAATAAACAACTCTTCCCTTTAATCCTCTCTGTAAATCTGCTGGAGGCAACTTCCCTGTCTTTGGCTCCATTCTTACAATAGCCTGAAAGGGATGGATACTTTGAATCAAAATAGATTCATAAGTATTTAAATCCTTCAATTCAGAAGGAATCTCAACCAATTCCAGATTATTATGAACTGCCCTAGCAGGCATCTGGTTTTGGTTTAATTTATTACAACAATAAGTACACACACGTTGATCCGATCCCAAATCAAAATAATTTTCTACCATCAAGTATGTGGCAAAATCCTTCCATTCACTATTATTTACCCTTTCACTTTTTGCATATAAATCCACTACCTTAGTCTGATTCTTATAATAAGTGCGTCGACAACATACACAAGTGAAATTAGGCCTCTCACTTGATTTCATCTGAAACGTGGCAATTTCCTTCTGAAAATTATCTGTACTGGAAACCTGTACATTATCTTCCACATTACCCTCTACTTCAGGGTCAATTTGAACATTCTCATCTTTACTACCAAAGTAACAAAACTCAATTTCTTCACAAAGATTCTTCACATCTATTTCAGAACCATGCAAAAGAGCAGCACATAACTGTTTAAGCATAATTGCTGGACTCTTAGCATAATACAACATTCTCACTAATTTTCTCACTTTATTATGATGCACTGCTAGCATCCTGAAATGATGAAAAACACTCTGGCATACTCTCCTGGAAAGACAAGCCAGTGAATGACCACGCAAACCTGTCATTTGTCTCACTCTGCAAGGATCTAAATCTTGCAACAACTTCATTTTCTGCTTCAAACTTTTCTTATTAAATGTCCGTATAAAATCACAAAGCAAATTGATGGAAACCTGTCGCACACTGCAAATAGAACTACACTTCCAAATGTACACAGGACCCTTAGGACGTCTTCCTAAAACCTCATCACTTAGCGCCTCTTCTGTCTCTGTTGTCACAAGTTGTTCTTTTTCAACTGGACAACCATCCTTCACTTCATAAGCTCGACCACTGATGTCAACTGCATGCACCAAATCATTATCCTGAAAATAAGTCTCCTCATTAAAAAATGCCTCAGAACTTGAACTATGCATCCATTCTCCAGAAAAAACTTCACAAAAGTTAGTACGATTTACTACTCTCTTCCATCTACTTTTTGTTTTGAAATCAGAAATTACCTTGCTTAGTTTCCTAATTCTATTGATTACCAAAATAAACAACTTTCGCTTGATTTCAAAAGCATGATCAATAATTTTCTCTACATTTTTCTTCTTCCTATAAAATGCCGCTTTCTGTTGGCCTTTCTTTTTAATATTTTTCAATAAATTAACTAATATCCTATTACGGAACATTCGTTGTCGAATGTCCCTAAACTGTTGTTTCCTTCTACTATCATGCACAGAGTTATCTCTTCCTCTACCAGTAACATTTGTGATGTGTCTCTCCTTTCCATTTAAATTACTTTTCTTTTTGTGAACAGACACATTTTTTTGAGCAAAATTTTTTTTACTACAAATATTTCTTAAGAATGATTTCGTGCTCTTACCCGGACCTTTCTTGGTGTTTTGACAAGTATTTGGGGAAGAGGACTGCTGCAATAAAACATCATCCTGCTGTCTTTGACGTTTTCTAGCCTTTCGTATTCGACTTCTGGAAGGCATTTTCCAAACTATGAAAGAATCTGCAGTTGAATCTGTGAAAAAATATAATATAAAATGTTATTAACCACTATTACCAAACAGTAAATAAATAACAGTCATCTAAAACTTAATGCCGTACTAATTATTTAACATAGCAAATATTTTCCACCAGCACTGCATCACAAAAATGACACTCAATGGTACAAAACAGGCATACAACACTCATAAATCACTCCCTAATATTTTAAATCATTAATTCAGGATGACGATAAGATGTAGCCTATCTAAAGGTTTGTTTAGGCCCAGATCTTTGGACTGGGGTGAATGTGTGTCATTGATCCACATTCAGTCCATCACCTGTTTTGTTTATTTGAGGTGAAGCCAACACATGGTTGCAGATAAGATTTTCACTGAAAAAAAACCAAGGTAAAAAAACATGTGAAGGCCTACCAATGAAGTAAATCATTAAATGAAAACCAATACATTTCTGGAAATATGCACTACTAGTGCTTCATAAGATGTTTTGGGTCATATTTATAAGTTATTTGAGTATCTAGTATGCTATTTTACATTCTTCATGGTGCAAATTTATTGTAAATACGCTCCCACCTGCGGTTGGCAAATTTAGATTTTGATTATGGGAGTTAGATAGGCATGTTAATAATTTCCCAAAAATGGTATATAACCCCAAACAACCTTTGAAGCAAATGCTCTTAGCCATGTTATCCACCTCCCATTGGATAACATGGCTAAGAAGTGCTTGCAAATGTGATAATAAAAGGCCTGCAATGCATGAATATCGCAGAAAAATCAGCGATATTCATGCATTTTCCAGCAAATGCTCTTAGCCATGTTATCCACTTCCTATTAAATAACATGGCTAAGAACTGCTCAGGGCCCCATGAGGAACGCTTTCCATTTAAAAAGGGAAAAATAACATCAAAGACACTAAAATGCCTTCTAAATATGAACCCAAACAACCTATGAAGCAATGTGAAAAAAACGGCCGCAATGCATGAATATAGCAGAAAAATCAGCGATATTCATGCATTTTCCAGCAAATGCTCTTAGCCATGTTATCCACTTCCTATTAAATAACATGGCTAAGAACTGCTCAGGGCCCCATGAGGAACGCTTTCCATTTAAAAAGGGAAAAATAACATCAAAGACACTAAAATGCCTTCTAAATATGAACCCAAACAACCTATGAAGCAATGTGAAAAAAACGGCTGCAATGCATGAATATAGCAGAAAAATCAGCGATATTCATGCATTTTCCAGCAAATGCTCTTAGCCATGTTATCCACTTCCTATTAAATAACATGGCTAAGAACTGCTCAGGGCCCCATGAGGAACGCTTTCCATTTAAAAAGGGAAAAATAACATCAAAGACACTAAAATGCCTTCTAAATATGAACCCAAACAACCTATGAAGCAATGTGAAAAAAAACGGCCACAATGCATGAATATAGCAGAAAAATCAGCGATATTCATGCATTTTCCAGCAAATGCTCTTAGCCATGTTATCCACTTCCTATTAAATAACATGGCTAAGAACTGCTCAGGGCCCCATGAGGAACGCTTTCCATTTAAAAAGGGAAAAATAACATCAAAGACACTAAAATGCCTTCTAAATATGAACCCAAACAACCTATGAAGCAATGTGAAAAAAAACGGCCACAATGCATGAATATAGCAAAAAAATCAGCGATATTCATGCATTTTCCAGCAAATGCTCTTAGCCATGTTATCCACTTCCTATTAAATAACATGGCTAAGAACTGCTCAGGGCCCCATGAGGAACGCTTTCCATTTAAAAAGGGAAAAATAACATCAAGGACACTAAAATGCCTTCTAAATATGAACCCAAACAACCTATGAAGCAATGTGAAAAAAAACGGCCACAATGCATGAATATAGCAGAAAAATCAGCGATATTCATGCATTTTCCAGCAAATGCTCTTAGCCATGTTATCCACTTCCTATTAAATAACATGGCTAAGAACTGCTCAGGGCCCCATGAGGAACGCTTTCCATTTAAAAAGGGAAAAATAACTTCAAAGACACTAAAATGCCTTCTAAATATGACCCCAAACAACCTATGAAGCTCTAACAGTACATATCCTGAAATTTAATTCATTTCAAAATTCGTTTTTAAACACAGCATATAAATCAATTGTATACCTGCATTCATGAAGAAATAACTAAAAATGTCCTTGAGACACATGAAAGTGTTTTCTGGAATGCCCTAGCACCATTTTTGGGACACTATTAACATGGCTAGGTAACTCCCATAATCAAAATCTAAATTTGCCAAGCACAAGTGGGACCGTATTTACAAGACACTTGCCCCATGAGGAACACTTTACATTTTAAAAGGCGAACACAACATCTTAGACACTCAAATACCTTATAAATATGGCCCAAAACAACCTATGAAGCTCTAGCAGTACATATCCAGAAATGTAATTGATTTCTTAAATCGTTTTTAAAAGCAACATATCTGTTTCAGCTTACATAACAGACCATGAAATGGCCTCCATGTATTACAATATCTTGTGTTACTGCATGCCAGAATGTTACACCAAATATGCAATTATAATTTCTCTATGAAACTAATTCTATTAGTATATCACTAGAGACAAAACCACATTTTAAAAACACAGCTTTCTTCATCATTTTCTCCTTAAATCATACTATTCTCTATCTAAATTAAATAAATCTTTTCTCACCTTAGCAAATATTTTTTGAGTTTTGAAAACAGTCTCAGAAATACACCAAATTGTCTTCAGCAGAAGAAAAAGGATGCACTCCAAAGGCTGCAGCTATTGAAAGCACAGAAATACAGATATTCTTTTCACATATCTCTCATATTAGCCAATCATACCTCTTCCCTCACTTTTTTCAAATCAAAACCCTTCCCCCCTCTGCCCTGTCTGCCTTGTTTCCATAGCAACCACCTCCTGGAAGACCTCTCATGTTTGCAAATTCACACAACAATGTTTCAATTAAACTCTGAACTCTCAGTGCACCTGCGTATCCAGTGCAATCTTTCATTAATTGTTTCTTCCTTGACCATTCAAATTACATCTTTCAAAGAACACATCCATGCACCCTAACTTTCTGTTTTCAGAAATGGAAATGCACCAATCACTGCTAATGAATCATTAGCATAGTAAAACCACAGTTTTTTTTCTTTAGAAACTCCTACTGTTTCAACTGCCCTTTCATTACCACACTTCATCTGACTGCAGAACAACCTTCTTCCACCATGTTTAACGTCTGGATTGTTGGACATAGTTACATCCACTGGGCTCAAAGGTATGCTGAGAGCAGAAATTTACACAACCTCAATTTACAAGATGTGGAAATTAACTGGTTGGGCCAAAGAGGATTAAAATGTCACCAATTGATTCCATTGGTGAAAACCTTTATGCATTTGCCAAAACCTGACCTGTTAATAGTGCACTGTGGAGGTAATGATTTGGGCACTTTGACAGGGGTAGGTCTGGAAATGCTTTTAAAGGACACCTTGGAGCAATTAATGGGACTTTTTCCTCTAACTGCCTTGGTATATTCCAATATATGCCAAAGACAGAAATGGAGGTGGTCCAACCAATTTTGTCCACAAATTGAGAAAGCGAGGAAGCATGTAAACAAATCTGTTTCAGCTTACATGAGAGACCATGGAATGGGCTCTCTGTACAACAATAACTTGCGTTACTACATGCAAGATATCTACAGAGGAGATGGAGTTCACTTCTCAGATGAGGGCAACAGAATTTTCATTCTGAATTTAAGACTGTGCATTGGTACCTACTTATAAGTACCTAAATGTACCATAAACCCAAAAGCTCTTCTCAGAGCTACCCTACATCTGATCACTCACAATTATTATTTTTCTCTAACTTTTTTCACTAATTTTCCACAAAATTCGCTCCCCGGAGCGCTACCCGGTTCGCTAACCGAAAGCTAACCTCGCGGAATTTTTTAAAAAAAAGTTTTTTTTTCCGCACATATAAGCCTCCTCAGCCACGCTCAGAAAACCTAGGGGGTCAAGATAAGTCTACCATGACCCCTTCTACCCATTCTAAACATTATTTGCCCTCCATCTTGTATCTTAATGCGAACGAAACACAAAATGGTGGACTCCCGTGACGCTTAAGGTTCGCTAACCGGGCAGCTTCCCGGAAAGCGGTCCTAAAAAAAGGCGGGAAAGTAATTTACAGAAAAACGACTAGAGACACTCTCACCAAATATAGATTAGCTCATACTACATAACAATCCCTTCCATTCTCACAAATTTCATTGAAATTCCATTTAGCCATTTAGCCTGTAGACCTCTCCAAGTACCGTGAGGTAAATTACTTCACAAAACAAATCTGAATTGTTGGAATTGACAACCAATGAAAATGTTACTTTCATTTTCTACTTTTATTACCTGACATTTGATTGGTTATATACCTGTATATATATAAAGGGAGAGAAGGAAACACAGCCATTTTGACTACTACTTCTTGTTGTACCTCCTATTTCAAAAGCTTCAAAAAACTTCAACTTGTTTGTGAAGGTAAGTTATAATTTAATATATTGTGCACTATGACTTAATATAGTAGACTTTTTCTGCTAGATATACACTATCCCTCTGTAGTAGTAATGTATTTAGATAGACTTCTCTGTTATAGTTATCAATGGAGTAAGGCTTGTCTTGGTTAAATCACATACACTTTTTTATAGTCCTATTTCCACTCTCATACTATACACTGCCAAAAGATAAATTCACTGATAAAAACTGCCTATCTAAAATTAATCCCAACAGTGCCCTATCTCTACTAATATATATTTTCTTATTCAAAATTTCAGGCAAAATGGAAGGCGAACAACAAGTTTCATTTTCGATTGAACTGAAGGAGAGCAGCCAAGACAAACTTGATGACTTTATGGATGACAGTAGAGACCACGAACTTCTACAATGTGTTGAAGCAGTAGACAACTTGCTTCAAAATGAAAAACAATTACACCCTATAATAAATTATGACATTTCTGACAATGAAATGTTAGAAAATTTAATAAAGTATGAAACACAATCATAATAAAAAAATAAATAAACAAAGAAAACAAAAAAAAACAAGAAAAACAACAAACAATTAACATACAGTATTAGAAAAGTCTTTCATTCTTTTATCCATAAAGTTCGCTGCCCAGAAAGCTATCCGGTTCGCGAACTTGGCGCTTACCACGCAAAAAAAAATTTTTTTTTTTGGACCCTCCTAGGCCCTTTTAAAACCTCCACATAAAACCTAGGGGGTCAACGAGGATCTACTATGCCCCCTTATGGTAATTTCCCCCTTTGTTTTGGCCTCCTCTTGTCTCTCGATCCTACCGAGAGACAAGATGGCGGCCGCTCCGGACTGTTTAGAATGTTGACAGACACCGGAGGGCCAATCAGCTTCTCATCGCAAAGTTCCGTTACGCGAAAGGTTCGCTAACCGGATAGCTGCCCGGAGCGCTGTTACAGATATATATCTTGATTTAAACGTTAATTTCTCAAAATCCACTGAAGCACATATATTGAGACCTAGCAAAGGCACATCGGGCTAACAGTCCCTACAATTTTGCCAAGTTTCGTGAAAATCCATTCAGCCGTTCGGGCTAAAAGTGAGTCCAACCGCCCTATGGAAAATAACATGGGAAAAACGCGTTTTGGGACCCCCCTTTTTTCTCGGCCCCCCCTTGACGAACCCCCCCAAATTTCCAGGAGCTGCTCAGAAACAAAATGTGCCATTTTCCTGAAAATTTCAGCCAATTCCGTCCATAAACGCCAAAGTTATTAGGCATAGAATTTTCAAAAGTCCCATAGAGAAAAAATCCTAACTATATATACCTACTGGCTATCGCCAGTAGGTAATATATATATATATATATATATATATATATATATATATATATATATATATATATATATATGTTAGCCGCCGCCAGGATTAGAATTGAATATATATATATATATCATCAGTGATGTCATCAGTGATGTCACTGACCATGTCATGAATGATGTAATATGTGACATCATCAGCAGTGGATTGCGGGTGCGCGATATATAGTTAGTGCAACTAACTATATATGCGAATTTCAATGGTTTTGTGTGAGTAAAATAAGGTTTTGTAAATGCGAATTCCTAACTATATATGGTCTATAACCTATGGTTTTTTCAGTGAATTTTCAAGGTTTTGTAAATGCTAATTCCTAACTGTATATGGTCTATAACCTATGGTTTTTTCAGTGAATTTTCAAGGTTTTGTAAATGCTAATTCCTAACTATATATGGTCTATAGCCTATGGTTTTTTCAGTGAATATATATATATACATACATATATAAACATATATCATCTGTATATCTATATAAATACAAACATAAATGCATGCATACATATACTTATATGCATACAGATGCATGTTATTTACATGAAAGTTGAAAAAACACTAATAAAAGCAAAGCTAAAAAGCCACCTCATTACAAACAGAATGGCTTTAACTTAAACGAGGGCGAGATCTATTGCATTTTCAATGCTTGTTTACTTTGGTTCCATCAAGAAGGCATTCAGATGTGTCACACATTTGCCATAAATTCTGAATGTTAGCACTCTAGTTGCACATTAGATCACTGTAGTAAAGCTACTGCTCACCAGGGACGTCTGCTGCTGGTATTCAAAGTGCATGTTTCAGTCTGCATGTCAGAATTTTTTAATGAAATAGAAGAGGATTTGAGAAGTCATTCAAAATGATCCCTAATTTTTCTTTCTGAAGCACTAATCATACTTTCTATGGCAAAATTAATCCCCTCATGTTGTTCCTTTTTAAATTGAGTGTTTTCAGACTTACCACTTCATTCCAATCAAGATGGCTTCTGGTGTGCCATACTTTTGTCATAAGTAAGACTGTTAGCGCTCTAGTTGTTCTTTAGAACACTCTGGGACATTCTGTCATTGGGCTATACTTGGGGTACATCTGGGTGATATTTGGGCTACATTTAGGCTCTTTTGTCTCTGGTGGCCATCTTGGGGGACTGTATGTCAGAATTTTTTAATGAAATTGAAGAGGGTTTGAGAAGTCACTCAAAATGTGCCCTAATTTTTCTTTCTGCAGCACTAATCATAATTCATATGGCAAACTATACCCCCTCATTTTGTTCCTTTTTAAATTAAATGTTTTAAGAGTTACCACTTTATTCCAATCAAGATGGCTTCAGGTGTGCCATACCTTTGTAATAAGTGGGACTGTTAGCGCTCTAGTTGTTCTTTAGAACACTCTAGGAGGCTGCAGTAGAACACAAAGGAATCAACTGACAGCCTCTGTCCTTGTTGGATGTACATGTTTTACTGAGAATGTCAGACTTCATTTTCACATGACTGAGAAAGATAATGTGAATTTACAGAAAATATGCTTTCAGTTTAGCTTATAGATCCCCTTCCAAACCATTGTGGGAAAATCATGAGATATTAGTTTTCTTTCAAACAATATTCATGATATCACAGCAGAAGGTTTTTTCACATGGTAAAATCACCTTAGAACCCACCACAACTCCTAAAACGAGTATGGTACCATCAACAAATGATTTATAATGTAACTAAAGTCCTAAAACCCTCTATTAACTACAATGCTTTTTAATGAGGTGCTATCATGTATATTGGTCCCAAGATGGCTGCCAACACTTCTTGGATGAAGTGCTGACAGCCAATCAGATCAGATGTGTGGTTAGGCTCCGCCCAGATATATATCTTTTTTTGAACCTAAATTACTCAAAATCCACTGGAGCACATATATTGAGACCTAGCAAAGGCACATCGGGCTAACAGTCCCTACAATTTTGCCAAGTTTTGTGCAAATCCATTCAGCCGTTCGAGCTAAAAGTGAGGCCAACCGCCCTATGGAAATTAACATGGGAAAAACGCGTTTTGGGACCCCCTTTTTTCTCCGCCCCCCCTTGATGAATCCCCCTCAAATTGTCAGGGGCTGCTCAGAAACAAAATGTTCCATTTTCCTGAAAATTTCAGCCAATTCCGTCCACAAACGCCAAAGTTATTAGACATAGAATTTTCAAAAATCCCATAGAGAAAAAATCCTAACTATATATACCTACTGGCGACCGCCAGTAGGTAATGTATATATATATATATATTTATTCAATTCTAATCCTGGCGGCGGCTAACAGTCAGGCATAGACTCTGTGAAATAGTGGCACAAAGGTTTTTTAATCCGACAAAAGCTAGACGCGTTTCGGCAGCGTACCGCCTTGGTCACTAAGTCTGGTTCATTCAAGCAGAGTCTCAGCAGTGAGCAAACGGTGTACAGTGGTTCCAGTGGATATTTTACCATGTGTCTGCAGCAGCTCGGCAAATCAGTGCCAGCTGCCTGGTAGTATATTGGTTCAATCGGAAGTGAGGGAAGCGGAGTGAGGCTCATAGTTGGCAGGGATCACATGACCTGGCAAGAGCCTATCGCAGGAATGTGGGAGGGCAGGCACTTGTGGGAGCTGCTTGCAAAAATACACATGCAGGAGTTTGAGTTAAAACTTAGGACACAGTGACCCGGCCTGAATAGTTAGTTTTTATTTCTTTATGAGTGTTCAAGATTCCTACCCCCTCTCCGAATGTGAAGGTATTGTTGGAGGAGCTTTTGGCAAGGGCAATGTCAGCTTTGGAGCACGTGCACTGCCTCGATGGGAGCCAATGGAGACTCGCCGCTGTGCGGAATGACGTCCGCCCGCTCAACAAATTAGGATGACCAAAACAAACAGACGCACAGCAGCGGAGATGCCGCCTAATCTGACACGGCGGAAACTTGACAGCGGAGCGCGATAACAGAGCAGCAGTCATGAACGCCATGGACCCAGCCCTATATATGCATCCGGTGATGTACCTGCTACAGTGCTATCATCAAATGGGCCGTTGCCGACGTCGCCGCAGGTGCGCAACTACACAAACACAACACACAACACACAGACCGACACAGGGTACAATTTTACTACAAACACCCTGCTGGGGGTCACAACACATCCACAAGGGCACCCACACATTACCCACCTAGCACAAAGTCACCCCTCTGCATCTGGGACACACATCGACCACCAACTAGCAGCAACGTTACGTTCCAGCTCACGTCAACGCCACGGTCAACACATGCGCACAAAGCAGAAGGCAGGGCCACTCCAAGGCATGGGCAGGGCACAAAGACCACAGAGACACACCACCCCCACCCACACAGCAACACACCCCATCAGGTCACAGGGCAGGTGTCCATCCTGTTCACCCCCATGCACAACAACAAGCACAGCAACAAGCAAGCACAATACACACCCTGCACTACACAACAAACAACCCGGCAGACAGCCACTGCAGGAGTGGCTGACAAGGAACACACAACACCAGTGCCAATCACACTGACGGCTGCCAACACCTCCCAGCACAAACACACACAAACAAACACTCTGGGTGTAGGTACAAACAGAACACACACACAGGGACGCCTGAACTGATGCCTGCATAAAGACAACACACAAACACCACAGGAACACACACAGAATCACATCAGAAACAGACATACCCTGACAGCCAAACTGTGGCAGGGCAATGGGAGCACAAACACAACATGAGTGCACAACATCATCACTCAAGAACAAAACACACACAAAATAACACAAATCACACAAGAAGGGCACCTGCACAGACCCACACTGCCACATCAAACCAATCACACATGCACACGAAATCAAAAATCTGCAAACACCACAGGACATCAGGGGATGAACATCAGTCAATGCCAAGGCCACATACACACATCACTGTATGTACAACAAGCAGCCTGTGCACAACAAGCACACCAGCCACACACAGACATGACTGATACAACCTCAACACACACCACAAATCAGTACAGCACAAATACAACAGCACACACAGGAAGTCAAGCAATACAACATCCTACACACATACATCCAACACAACAACAACAGGATGCCCGACTCTGGGACACAAGAGCACAGCCATCTTCACCAGATCTCTGGGCAGCACACACAGCTGTAGTGCACATGAACAATCCTCACTAGACAAATAGCATAAACACATCACACATAAACCAGTTGGGCAAGGTCCAATGTGGAACAACACTCCAGGCCCAAGAACTGCATCACATGGCTCAGTCCCACAAACAAGTGAAGTGGAGGCACATACACATGTAAACCAAGGGGATAGCTGACATTCAAGTCAACTGACTAGCATGTCAGTAGTAGACATGTAAGTTTTGTACCCTACACAAATAGAGGTAGTGCAGACCTACAATGGCCAGGCACAAGTGGCACACATAGGTGATGGCAGTGCACCACCCACACCATGCCATGCAGGAGGATAAAAGGCGCCATGTGCCTGCAATGCATGACAAACACAAACACATTGCCAGTGAGGAGCAGCAGGGCCACACAGTCTACACAAACACACTCAAGACATGTTGATCATCAAACAAACACAAAACGGAAGTGCAAGTCACACACATTTCACACCCATAGTTGACAAAAACAACAAGGAAGAATCACACAGAACTGCATGGACACACCAACACACTGCACAGTGCACTTCAGACAACTCACACAACTGCATACAATCATTTACACAGGGCAGGACAATACAAACAACAGGCACACACCTCCTGGGTGAGGCATGTGTGGCCATCACAATCCAGGGGCAGACACACATCCACAACCACCACAAAGTCACAACCTTCACACTGCACACCTCATCACCACCCAAGAGCACAACTCACATGTAGTCCAGGGGACCATGACTGAGGGCCAACACAAAATGACCATACACATACACAGCTGGGCACAGATACACGAATAACACACATACATCATGAGCTTGCCCATCCTGCATGCAAACATGTGCACACCATCACACCCATGTCAGCTTGGGGCACTGTACCCCAAGCTGACATGGCAACAACGTAGCCAAGAATAGCAAGCCACTACAAAGAGAATAGCATGACAGGCAAAAGATGCAACACAGATAATACAAGTATCAGTGTCTGAATGGACTGAAGACCCTGTTACCCCTGTCTAAAAATGTGATGCGGGCAAACAGCTTGTAATTTGTTCAAGTCACACATAGAGCATGGGCACAGGCAACAAAATACACAGCCCAAAATAACTTTATTCAGCAAGGACACTGACAAAACAAACAACAGGAGTACCTGTCTTTATTGACATATTGCACAGATGTGACAGTAGAACAACCGTAGACAAGAGCAAGGCATTAAATGCTGTTCAAATGCAATACAATCTGCACAGGCAAACTACAAACAGGAAGGCCAGTGTCCATGGCACAGGGGGGAGTCCAACACAGCAGAGCAGCAGGGCCAGTGTCCATTGCACAGGTGAGAGCCTAACACAGCAGAGCAACAGGGCCAGTGTCCATGGCACAGAGGGGAGTACAACACAGCAGAGCAGCAGGGCCAGTGTCTATTGCACAGGTGAGAGCCCAACACAGCAGAGCAACAGGGCCAGTGCCCATGGCACAGGGGGGAGTCTAACACAGCAGAGCGGCAGGGCCAGTGCCCATTGCACAGGTGAGAGCCCAACAAAGTAGAGCAGCAGGGCCAGTGTCCATTGCACAGGTGAGAGCCCAACACAGCAGAGCAACAGGGCCCGTGTCCATGGCACAGGGGGAAGTCCAACACAGCAGATCAGCAGCAGGGCCAGTGTCCATTGCACAGGTGAGAGTCCAACACAGCAGAGCAGCAGGACCAGTGTCCATTGCACAGGTGAGAGCCCAACACAGCAGAGCAACAGGGCCAGTGTTCATGGCACAGGGGGGAGTCCAACACAGCAGAGCAGCAGGGCCAGTGTCCATGGCACAGGGGGGAGTCCAACACAGCAGAGAAACAGGGCCAGTGTCCATTGCACAGGTGAGAGCCCAACACAGCAGAGCAACAGGGTCACTGTCAACTACAGGGCGTACAATAAGTACATGAGAAGCTGCACAGGCAAGGGCAGAGCAGCAGTGAGTCAGGGAGAAGTGCAGAGTCAGGACATTAGAAGCTGCACAGTGTGTGTGTCTGACTGTAGCCTTCCATGGTCAGCAACACCCCAGGTGGCAAACAATGGCCAGGACTAGCACACCTGTATGAGAGATAGTTGTATGAGGGGGACTGCAATTCACATCTGTGTGTCAGGTGGGCTTGGAGCTGGCTGTGTGTCGGGGACAGCAGGAGCACTTGACTGGGGAGACAGAGGCACAGATGATGTAGACCTACCAGTGGTTTGGCAAGCTGGAGGGCTGTTTAGACCAGGTGGTTTAGTGGCACGTGGAGGTGGAGTCATGCAGACCTGTGACACAGTGTGGGTTGGAGAGGTTGGAGGGGTGCCCTTCCACTTTTTGGGAATATGAAAGGGCCTCCCTGTTTTGGGGTTAATGGGAACTGGTGAAGACACAACAGGCGCACACACCAACTGTTCCGCATCAGGTGCAGAATCTGGCACTCCCTCTGGTGATGTGCTGGATCCTGCGGAACGCTTTGTCTGGCTACGCCTCTGGACCACCTTTCCCTGTTTGCCCGGAGTACCACCTACAGTGCTCTCCTTTGCCATTTTGCCCAGTGTCCCTCCTACAGTTCCCTCCTTTGTGTGTTTGCCATGTGTAGCACCTACAGTGCCCTCCTTTGTTTGTTTGCCAGGTGTAGTACCTACAGTGCCCTCCTTTGTGTTTTTGCCAGGTGTAGCACCTACAGTGCCCTCCTTTGCCTCCTTGCCAGGTGTCCCACCTACAGTGCCTACTTCCGCATGCTTCACTGGGTTTGGTTTAGGAGTTGAAGTGGTGGGGGGATGTTGCCCTGTGCCCTTCCTAGGTGTACCCTTGCCAAACAACATCTCCTCGGTGGGCATAGACACTGCACGCCTACTTCTGCATGAGGTCTTAGGGACAGTAGAGTCCTTTGCTGGTGATGCCTCTGAGGCATGGGAGCCTGATGCCACCCTCATTGCTTTATCGGCCTTGCTCTTCCCTTACGGACTCTTGTCTTTGCATTCTGGGGTGGCTCTGCTCTTCCTAGGGGATGGTGTCTGTGGGCGGGACCAATTGGGTTGT
Organism: Lissotriton vulgaris; assembly: GCF_964263255.1. Classification (NCBI taxonomy): domain Eukaryota; kingdom Metazoa; phylum Chordata; class Amphibia; order Caudata; family Salamandridae; genus Lissotriton; species Lissotriton vulgaris. The sequence continues at coordinate 87,154 of NW_028252814.1, read as the reverse complement.
GTTTGCTGTGTGCTCCTTGTGCTGTATCGTGTTTGTGACACATGCGCACCGTGGTCACTTGCATCTGATGTGGCCACTGACTGGGGGGTGGACAAAGGCCCCTGAGCAGGAATGGGAGCATGTGCCTGGTGAAGGGCAGCGTCACTGTGAATGACAAAGCCTGGACTGTACGGTGTAGCCCACACAAGTCACAGTGCATACACTCCATGTATGCAACCACCTTGCCTAATTTCTTGTCATGGTCACTGAAGGCATTGATCAGGGCAGTCTGGCCCACACAAAGCTGGCGCAGGAGCTATACTGACTCTGCAGTGAGGACAGCAGGGGGGACAGGTGCAGGCTCAGAGGTGCCATGTGTGAATGTCACTCATACCCTCTTACGGACACGGATATGGGCAGCACCAGAGGAAGTGGATGGGAGGCTGGCCACTGGCCGCTGTGTGGAAGATGATGACGCTGACTCACCATCCCCTGTGCCTAACAATATGGATGCATCACTGCTGGCATCAGATGATGTAGTACTCTGTCTCAGGCATGGATTCCTCCTGCATACTACGGTCCCCCTCAGATGCGCTGGTGAGCTCTGTTTCACTGGCCTCCAGTGCAGCTGTGGTGCTACTTTCACCACCACTGGTTTCCCGGTCCTGGTCCTCCATGTCCACAGTTGATTCTGCATGAGAGAGAGAGACAGGGTTGTGTTAGTGTCATTATCAGGACAAACCAATCCAATCACTGCAGTACAGGAGATGCCCAAATTGACATGCAGACCAACACACCCTGCAATCACATAGCAGCACCACACTACATAGACCACTACAGTGCTTGTAACACTGAATCTCTGCCATGACTGAGCCATGTTGAGGAAACACACCAAAACACCCTGCCTGTGGATTAAGTGTACCAGACATACAACTTGCCCAGCCCACACCTAGGGGCCTGATGTGTGGACAACACTCATTACTACAGACATACCGTCAGGGAACAGGAGGGGAAAACACCCCCTCCCCATTAGGACATGACTGGACACAATGCCAAGTGGGCCATACCAAGCGCCATTCGGTACTCTGGGCCATCTTGTTGTCAGATGTGTGGGCCTCAACGGTCATGGTGCATGCAAAGTAGACATACATGAACTCACACTCAGCTAGTATACCCTGCTGTTCCCACCCTTATAGATTCCTCACACTATACCAATGCTGAAGTACCATGTGGATCTTTACACATCTGGCAATGAGAAAGAACATCAGGGAGGGTCACCTTTGTAAGGGCATTTTGTCACAATGCATGACACTGGCACACATCCCAGCAGACACTCACATGACACAGCACAGCTCCACCACACGAACATCACATGGTCCCCCAATGCAACAGGCCCTTTACACATGCATCCACTCCCAGCCCCAGTCACCCTCCCCAAATACTCACCCCTGCCTTCTTGACGATGCTCCTTCAGACCTGCATCTAGCTCAGGATGAGTCACTGCCAACATGCGAAACCATCAGTGGAGTTATGTTGCGCCGGGCTAAACGCCCAGTGCACGGTATCATGCCCAATGTCATCTCAGCCACAGTTTTTGAAAGCCGACTGATGTCGTCCCACCTCTTGTGGCAGTGTGTGCGTCATCTGTTGGAGACCCCCAGGGCTCGTACCTTTGCTGCAATGGCCCTCCACTCGGCCTTACGTTGGTGTACCTTGAGCTGCAGGTATGGGAGAGAAGAAGGGGAAATGATCAGTCCCACAGTGTCATGTACCAACATCTATCACCACAGTACCAAGACACCTACTCATGACCATTTGTAAACTCCCAACATCACATACTGGAGGACACCTCACAAGGGCACTCTGCATGGGCCAAAACCATGTGATTGCATGCATTCATGAGGGTGTACAGGGTCACAGATAATCACACACACATGCAGGATGACTGCACTGAACACCCTCGTTGGCTTGTAGACATCACCAGTCCCATGCATGTCTGCACACTGCATACATCACATTTATACCTGTGTGGGTTTTGAAGCAATGTGTGCAGGCAGTGGGCCCAGTCTCTGGGTTCAGACTGATTCAGCCAACAGTGGCACACAGAAACAATCTCCCAATCAATTCCGGTCCTGGCACCTACATGTCCAACATCTTGTGGCCCTTGATGGCTGATAATGTAACACACACCACTCACACATAGAACTGCAGGCAGGTAAAACAGTGACATTGGGACACACACACTCCCTCACCCTGGAGACAGCTTGTTTGTCAGTGTATGACACAACCCCATACCCTCAGGCATATCATGCAGCAGCACAAGTACATGTCTGACACCCCACCTGCCCTAGAGCAACCTATACAATGACTTGCTACTACATTGGGGCCACCATACAGCCTTTGGTACTGTTCCAGCACCTCGTCCACCAGGACCTCCAGCTCCTCGCTTGTGAATGGACTGGCATGGATCTTCTCTGTCCTTACCATCCCTCTGGCCATGGAACACCTGTGGTGGAAGTGGGTGGTGAGGGGTCCCAGGCAGCAGCAGGAGAGGGTCCCAGGCAGCAGCAGGAGAGGGTCCCAGGCAGCAGGCACTTCAGGCAGCAGCAGGAGAGGGTCCCAGGCAGCAGGCACTTTAGGCAGCAGCAGGAGAGAGACCCAGGCAGCAGTCACTTCAGGCAGCAGCAGAAGACGGTCCCAGGCAGCAGCAGGAGAGGGTCCCAGGCAGCAGGCACTTCAGGCAGCAGCAGGAGAGGGTCCCAGGCAGCAGCAGGAGAGGGTCCCAGGCAGCAGGCACTTCAGGCAGCAGCAGGAGAGGGTCCCAGGCAGCAGGCTCTGTGAGCAGTGGAAATGTGAGGCTCACTCCCACAGATTTATAGCCCCCTGGGATCGTTTGTAAGGTGCAAAGCTGCAACAATTGGTTGTGTAGTTCTGCCTCATTCAAAATCATTCCAATGACCGCCTCCGCGGTGGTGGAGCACGCATACCTCAATTTTCAAAACTGCATCATGCCACCGCGATCATCGCTCCCATTGGCTGTGGGCAATACTCCATGGCGGTGAAGCACCTCAGGGTCCCGGGGTGTGCTCCCACGACGGTGCATCGTTCAAAATCATCCAATGACCGCCTCAGCGGTGGCCGAGCACGCATACCACGATTTTCAAAACTGCATCATGCCACCGCGATTGTTGCTCCCATTGGCTGTAGGCAATGCTCCATGACGGTGATGCACCGCTGGGGCCATGCGGTAGCTACCGCGATTTGGGCAGCAGAGCATGCCCACCGCCATTTACACATGTCCATATGCCAATGGCTACCGCACTTGTGAAAGGGGTGGTGCTGGTGTCGCACCGCCGGGGCCATGCAGTAGCTACCGCGATTTGGGCGGCGGAGCATGCCCACCGCCATCTACACATGTCCATATGCCAATGGCTACCACACTTGTGAAAGGGGTGGTGCTGGTGTCGCACCACTGGGGCCAGGTGGTAGCTACCGCGATTTGGGCAGTGGAGCCTGCCCACCGCCATCTACACATGTCCACATGCCAATGGCTACCACACTTGTGAAAGGGGTGGTGCTGGTGTCTCACCACCGGTGGCAGGCGGTAGCTACCGCGATTTGGGCAGAGGAGCATGCCCACCGCTATCTACACATGTCCATATCCAAATGGCTCTATTGGGAAACAAGCGCTGCACCAGGTTCAGTGCTGAATATTTTAGTTGAAACTCATGACCAGGCGACTGTTTATTCCATCAAAATACACAGAGCAATATGTAAAAAATATATTTTTGATTTATTATTTTTATATCTTATTAAATTCATTTTTCAAAACATTTTACAGAAAACACAATTATTTACATGAAAAAATCAATATATACACATTTGTAGATCAGAACATGATTATTAGTAATTTATCAAACCACGATTAATATATAACAAGAGACCCTACTTAAATCTACATCCACACTTGGGATACAATTGTGGATTGTTAAACACTCAGTTAGGTGTAATATGTAGATAAAGGAGACGGAAACAAGATGATATTATAAAATACAATCTCTGAACATTGGTCAAGATAGTTGGCTATCAACGCGTTTCGGCAGAGCCTTCGTCAGGGTTTTCTTTAACAGTGGTTGCCAATGTTAACTACTCTTTATTATCTGGTCGAATCTGCTTTATCTTCTGATTAGAAAAGCATATCTGAATTCAGACAATAATCTTCACTCCAAAGTGATTATCTGTATTGCATGGATTTCACCAATTTTATCACCTGATAGCCTTCAAATGGAGTGTAGATCTTGGTAATACTCAAGGGACATCGAAACCTCTCCTCGTGAATGGAAGGTAGTGTATTCACTGGGACAACAAAAATATATCTCTATTTTTTGATCACACGGCCTGCTTATATAATATGTTTGTCAACAACGATCAAAGGCCTCTAATCTTTGATCACATTATCTGCTGTATGTGCATAAACAGAACTGAGAATCCTTATATGATGTTCTCTCCAGAAGCGGTTAATGGCCAACGAGGGCAGTGAAACTATCTTATTTAGCTCACAAATGATGTCCGGCAAAAGATTTGGGCGGCGGAGCATGCCCACCGCCATCTATGCATGTCCATATGCCAATGGCTACCGCACTTGTGAAAGGGGTGGTGCTGGTGTTGCACCGCCGGGGCCAGGCGATAGCTACCGCGATTTGAGGCACATGAAATGGCAAGGTCCATCGTGAACATTGCATCAGTAAACAGCAGCAACCTGGTTAAGGGCACATGATAGGGCACACAATGACATTATCACATAAGATACACAGGTGGACGCACGTTATGTGTGAGGCACATTGGTCTGTGGTCCCTCCCATGTCACTTAGGCGTTTGATGGTTGCTGATGCTTCACAGTGTTAAGCTGGTGCAAATAATGTGTTAGGAATCAATGTGTTGTGTGTCGATGCTGGCCCTGGCAATGCTGGTCCCACTGTATGGTGTTGTCACTTACTTGTGCTTTCATTTCAGCTCATGCACACTATGGACATTTTTACAGCTACTGTGCTCATTGTGTTTTGGATATGTGCCAAGTTACATAGATGTATTGATGTGTGACAGGTACAGCAGATGGGAATGAGACAGTCATGATCATTTTACGCACGTTGATGGATGGTACGGAACAAGGCGTACTAATGTGTAATGTGTGTTTCTGTATGTGTGCATTCGCATTGACCAATGTGTTGTTTGTGGCACTTGTGTATTGCTAATGGATAGGTGTGCCCTCGGTGTGTCTTATATGTCTACCCATGTGACATGGTGTGCCACGCATATCTCATGGCAGTCTTTACTTTACCGTCACATCCTTACATGTATGTACAGTGTCCATCTCAGGATGGCTGTCACTTACATTTGTCCATTTACATCTCAACTAGGAGGAGGCCTAAACTCATACGTCACCTGACAGTGCTGGAGGACATGGAGGGTGTAGCGATCATTAGCAAGTTTCGCCTCGACAGACCGACACTGAAGACCCTTTGTGATCTGTTGGAGCCCCACCTGCAGCCTCGTCGCCACTACCCAACAGCATTCACACCCACATTCAAAGTGATGTCAGCCCGCCACTTCTTTGCAACTGGTTCCTTCGAGAAGACTGTGGCCAGCGCTGCAGGGATGTCGCAACCCATGTTCAGCCTGGTGCAGAGGGATGTACTTGCAGCCATGATGTTATTTAATGATAGATACGTACATTTCCCAAGGGGAGCAGAATTGGCCAGTGTGAAGGGTGACTTCTATCCCCTTGGGCAGATCCCACATGTTGTTGGTGCCATCGATTGCACCCATGTAGGTCTGGTGCCACCACAGGCGAGAGAGCAAATTTTCAGAAATTGAAAACATTATCATTCGATCAATGTGCAGGTGGTGTGCCTTGCGGACATGACCATATCACATGTGTGTGCAAGATTCCCCGGCTCTGCCCATGATTCTTACATCCTGAGGAACAGCATTGTGCCCCGGATGATGGCAAATCTGGTACCCAAGCGTGCTTGGATAGTGGGTAAGTATGCCTAGTGGTATGGTGTGCTGTGTGTGTGATCTGCTGCCCTTTGCCTGTGCAACATTGCAATGTGTGTTTGTCTGTCCTAGGTGACTCTGCATATCCCAGGCGGCCATGGCTGCTACGCCCACTACTGAATCCCAGGATCCCGGCTGACATCAGGTACAATGAGGCCCATGGCAGGACCCGACGTGTCATTGAGCGGACATTTGGCCTACTCAAGTCAAGATTCCGCTTCCTTGACAGGACAGGAGGAGCACTGGCATACTCGCCTGGGACGGTCTGCAAGATCATTGTGGCATGCTGTATGCTGCACAACCTGGCCATTCACAAGGGGATCCCCCTGCTCCTGGACGGTGATGAGGACCAAAGACCCCGCCTGTTCAGGGCCATGAGTCCAGTGATGAGGACATTGGGGAGGAGGAAGGAGTTGACATGTGTCAACAGCTCATCAACCGCTACTTCACTTGAAGGTGTGTAAAGATGTACGACTTGTACATTGTCTGTTGTGGTTGTTGTTGTTGTGCAGAGCTATCTGCGGATGGTACAGACAGGCACATGTTGAGTCACCTATGTGTAGGAAAGGTGGCATTGACGTTCCATATGTGGACGTATGCTGGACTCTATTTGTTAACACCTGCTGCACATAGTCTTGTATTCCTGTAGTCTCATGTGTATGTTTTGTGTAGTGTTATGTCTGTGATGCCACCATGACACCAGTGACTGTTGTTCTGTTGTGTCTCCCTAGGTGCTTCAGAATAAACCTGCCCTACAGACTGTACATCATTTGGACACATCATGCACATTTTCAAAACTGTAAATATTGCACTAAAAACGATACAGCACAAGACCTGGTGCATCAGGTTTTTTATTTGCAAAGTGGACATGTGAGCGGTGCAGGACCATTTACATGAAGGTGGTGAATGGGCAGTGATTTGACAGTCATGGTAGATGAGATGCAAGAGTAGACACCACATGGATGTGGTGACCCAGTCCAACAGACAAGTGCCATTACCAAGGCAGTGTGGGGAAGATCAGTACAAACAGTCAATGCAGTGGGGAAGAGGGTTGCCATCAGGGCTGGCTCCGTGACTGGTGTGTGGCTGGTGCTTTGCCTCCAGAGACTCCCAGGCTCTTCTTTGGACGCCCCCTTGATCTTTTTGGCAGTGGGGGCCTGCTGAATGGCCAGCGGTGTCTGAGGACTCGCCCCTCTCTGTTGGCGCAGGGGAGGATGGTGCACTGTCATCCTGTGGCACAACAGAAGGGGGCGAAGGTGTTGGTTGTGACGCAGGCCTGTCCCTCAGCAATGCAACTTGCTGGGCTATGAGGTCCACCATTTGGCCAATGCGTGTGTCAATGGACCTCATCAGCAGGATGAGCTCACGTAAAAGTTCGTCCGACCGGCCACTTTGTCCCTGGACCTGTTCATATGCACCGATGACTCTGGTGAAATGGTCCAGGGATGGTGTGCCAACCTCCTGAGGTCTGGAGGGGACAATGGCCCTCCCACCTGCCCTGCTGCCACGGACCTGCTCCCTCGCCACAGTGGGTCCTTGCACACTCTCCATGCCCTCCACAGTTGGTGTTGTGTCCTGGTCGTCCCCTGGGACAGGGAGGGTGCTCGTGGTGGTGGTGGCTGAAGTGGCAGTGGTGGAGGCACAGGCCGTGACTGCAGGGGTCTGCTGTTCAGTTGTTGGTGCAGCAGACGTAGTGGTGGGGAGGATGTGGTCCTAGGACCTGTTGGGCCTTGGCACACCAGATGGGCCGGCCTGGAGCTCATCGTCCAAACTATCCTGGAGTCAACATCCGAGAGTCCATGTACCGAGGGTGGAGACTGGTTCTGCTGGTTGTTGTTGTCATCAGCAGCGAGTTCTTCATCACAGTGGATTAGATTGTGAATGGTCAGTGTTGGTCTCTGTGCAAGTTTTCCATTAGCTGCATATAATCAACTGTCTGTACATTACACAATTGAGAGATCTTCACTATTATTAGTAATGACATTACTAACGGTAATTACATGGTGGAGAGGAACATCAATAACTGGTACATGTAATGTATCGATGCATTGCATGCAACTGCTGCTGTGTGTTGTGGTACAGGCCTCCCTCTCCCACACAGACCTCCCAGGCAAGATGGATACCTACCTGTTAGGGTGGGAAATGCCTTGGCTGACACATGCTCCTGGGTGGTGTGGGGGGAGCGCTCCATCTTGATAGGCTGGGGGACAGGGGTCATGGTGGGAGTTGTGGTACAGGCCTCCCTCCCCCACACAGACCTCCCAGGCAAGATGGATACCTACCTGTTAGTTTGTTTAGTGTGCTGGAATGGCTGCCACATGCTCCTGGGTGGGGGAGGGCTCCATCTTGGTAGGCTGTTGGACAGGGGGCATGGTGGGAGTAGTAGTACAGGCCTCCCTCCCCCAAACAGAACTCTAATGCAAGATGGCTAGCTACCTGTTAGGTGAGGGTGGACAATGCAATGGCTGACACACGCTTCTGGGTGGGGGAGGCCTCCATGCTGCTGGTGTGTGGGACAGGGGGCATGGTGGGAGTAGTATTACAGGCCTCCCGCCCACAAACAGGCGCCCCAAACAAGATGGCTAGCTACCTGTTAGGTGAGGGTGGAAATGCAATGGTGTTTGGGTTGTGCAAGGCAGTACTTATCAGTGTGTTGGTTGACATTGGTTTGTACTTACCAGCCTCCATTCCCCCGGCTACTCCTGTGAGACTCTCAGGATGCAGTATGGCTAGCACCTTCTCCTCCCATGGTGTGAATGTTTTTGGTGGAATGGGAGGGCCACCGCCAGTCCTCTCTGCCAGCTCCTGGTTCTTGCTTCTCCTCTCTTTGACAACACTCTTCAGATCATGCGACCGCTTCATGATCCCCTTCTTGGATCGTGGGGTGGTCCCTACTTCATTGACCATTTGAACTATCCTTTCCCACATTTGTGTCCTTGTGGCTAATGGTGTCTGTTGTACTAGGCTACCAAACAGTTGTGGTTCCACTCACACTATCTCATCGACCATGACTGTCAACTCACCCTCTGTGAATTTTGGCATTTTCTGTGCTGTCATGGTGTGTGTGGTGTATGAAGTGTTTGTGGGTGCAGGAGTGTGTGTGGTGAGTGTGGTGTTGAGGTGTAAGGAGTGTGGTTTGGTGGGGGATTGTTGGTGCTGGTGTGTTGGTGGTTGTGATGGCGGTAGTGGTGGTGGTGGTGGTGGTGGTGTGTGTGTGCTGTGTTATTTTGCCTCTCCTGTCAGATGTGGAGTATGGCCTTCTCTTCTGGAGTGTTGCAAAGGATTGTGGTCAGTGATGGGGCTGGTTTTATGCTCAGCTGTGTGGGTGGGTGTGTCTAAATGGTATTTTGATGTCAGTTGTGTTGTGGATGTAGTCCATGGATTTGTATTATTTTTTTGGGATCTGTTTTTTTAGTTGTTATATGATTCGTGTTTTTGTGGGGCATGGCTACTTTACTTTGTAAATCCAAGAAACGTCCCACAGGTTTACCACAAGATGGGTAGGAAAATGGAATAGTAGTGTCTAGTACGTTTTGCAATGTTTAGCAATACCAGTCATGTACTTCTACAAATTGCCAAAGTGTGAAATACAAATCATAAACACAATATTGTACTCAGAAGACCACCAATAGTTGTAGATATTATGCCAATAGAACACACAATTCATCAAATGTAAAAAACAAATCAGAAGATAGTGTTTTAGGAAAATATATATATTTTAGTCTATTTATTCAAAAAGAAACACATTATCAACACAATTATAATAAATCATTAAAAAACATACAAGTGGTATGTTATAACATTTCATAAAAAGTTTTTAAAAACACATCACATAAACATCAGGTTAAAAAGTTCAAAGGAACAGGGGTCGACGCGGCGTTTCGGTTACAGGTAAATAGACAACCTTCTTCAGGACCAAGTTCTAGAAGGAAACACATAATTACTTTTCTTTACAAACCCGATTTTTCATACAGAGTAATTTTCCAAAACAACATTTTTACTAAGCTCTGACATTTGACAATTGGTGCTGTTATTACACTTAAAAAAAGGGGGGGAAAAGTGGTTGGTCGTTTCGGTATTGCTAAAGTGCATCGCGCATTAGTACTGGTACCATTTCGTGGGTCACTATATTGTATATCATAGCGATAAAGGAAATCACTTATGTGGGTGTGTTTTACTCATTTTCTCCACTATAAGGTTACCTGGCATTATTGATATTACTAGGAGTGCATCAATTCTTATCTCTAGCACCTCCTGGCAAGTCGCAGTTTGTATCTACTTTACTTTGTGCCAGTTTTGGCATCTTTGCAGTGTTTTGGCATCATCCACCATGTTTTTCATGTTTCATCCACTGCGGTAGCTATGCTGCAGCTCTTCCGCTGTCTCTCCCATTCACTCCTGTTTGCGACTGCGGTGGTAGGAAACACCGGATCATACCGCGGGACCATCAGGGATATACTAATTTCCCGTGCGGTGTCTCCACTTTGCTTGTAGCGGGTTGTGAGTTTTCCGCTGCGTTTCCAACAGCCGCGGTCGAGGGGTTTTTCTTAGCCCGCTGCCGCCACGGTCGGTCTTTTTTGGCGGATTATCCTAATTTGACAGCCGATTTATCCGTGGTACAGGCGGGCGGTTGTTTCCCGCCTCCATGGCGGTCGGGGTAGTTTTCCGCCTGCTATCCTAATGGGGCCCATAGTTTCAAGATCTGTGAGCGGTTGACCCAGTCATAGTTTAAAATTAAGTATTTGTTCAATTTTGTTCCAATATCCCCTTAATTTTGGGCATTCCATAAACATATGTATCGAGTTGGCTGCATATAACCTGCATTTTGGGCAATTTACCTTATCCCCCGTATTGTTTCCCTGGAATCATTTAGCTATTCTAGCCGGGGTATAATATAGCATACAAGTAGTGTGTAATTGCTGGAGCTGCAAACTAACAGAGTGAACCGAATCCTTAACAGTACATAAAATCTGTTCGGCCATTCTCGGTGTAACAATTGTTCCCAATGTTTGTGTCCAATGTTCCGGCAGTTTCTCACTACCCTCTATCCTAAAACTATGTAAGTGAGCATACATTGAGCCAATAATAGATTTGGACTTCCCCCCATAAATGCAATCCCAGATATCTGATTGTTTACTTTCATTTGCTCCCACATTAGACGTAAGATAGTCTTTAATCGGCATGTATTTAAATAAAAAATGATCCGAGAGTTTATAAACTGACTGTAAGTCTTTAAATAACTTGAGTCCTTTATCGTTATATAGATCGTCCAGACTAGTTATTCCATAAGTCGCCCAGGATTTACCTACTTGATCATGAAACACAGCAGGGAAAAGAGAATTGCCCCATATTGGGTAATTTTTGTGAAATATTGGTAGATTGCACCTTTAATTTTACTCTTATGTAAAAGTTTGGATCTCTGATTCCACGTAGAAATTTTTCTCTCTGTTTTCCAAACATGAGTGTAAATATAGAGTCATTCTGGCCTAGACCGAGCAAGCTCCTAAACCGACCCGTAAAAGAAGCCCAAAAGTAAAGTTGAAAGTCTGAAAAACCCAGTCCACCTTGCTCAAATCCAGCTTTGAGCAACTCAATCGCCCTCCTTGGTTTTTTGTAACCCCAAATAAAGCTACTGAAAGCGCCTTCAAGTTTTTAAAAAAATACATTAGGGATTTTTAGAGGAACAGAGCGAAATAAAAATTGGAATTTGGGTAAGATTTTCATTTTGATCAAATTGCATCTACCTATCAATCCAATAGGGAGCCTATGCCAAATTAATAGCAATTTGATAGTTTCTTTTAGAAGAGGTTTGTAGTTTAAATTAATGATCTGGTTATTCTTTGCGGCTAGCTTTACCCCCAGATAGGTCACAGTAGCACATAAGCCAATATTAGAGTAATGGAGCCCAGCTGCTGGAAGCACTTGGGTTTTATCTGTATTTAGTTTGTACCCTGCAACTTTACCAAATTTTTCCGTTTTACCCAATACTTGTTATAGCTTCATTCGGATTAACTGCATAAACTGCGATATCGTCGGCGTAAGCCATGATTTTAAGATTAATAATACCAGCTTCCAGTGATTTGATCTGTATGAAGTTCTTTAATGTACACAAAAATGGCTCTATATACAGAGCGAATAGCAGTGGGGACAGAGGACAACCCTGCATTGTCCCACACAGAATCTGAAATAAATGTGAGCATAGTCCCCCATTAGATAGCTTAGCATGCTCGTTACAATATAAAGCCTTTACAAAAGTCAAAAACTGAGTACCAAAACCAATTTTAGCCATAAGCAGTCCCATCTAACGCGATCAAACGCTTTTTCAGCGTTTAAAAATATCATCCCAAATTCAATCCCATTTTTATCTGCAAAATCAAATGCTCCTATAGCCGTATTTACGTGAGTAGTGGTGTCCCTCCCTATAATAAAACCATGCTGTATATCTGAAACTAAATGAGGCATTAGTGGAGCTAATCGAGTAGCCAACATTTTTGAGAAGATCTAAGCATCAGGGTTATTAAAAGAAATTGGTCGATATGATCCGCATTCTGTTGGTGATTTACCCTTTTAAAAAAAATATATAATTTGTGTTATGTTCCATGATTTTGGTATTTGTCCATTACTTGCCACTGCTTCTATCACTCTACTCATAGGCACCAGCAATGCCTTTTTGAATGATTTATAGCATTCTAAGGATAATGAGTCATCTCCCGCCGCCTTTCCTGTTGGTAGTGTCATTATTGCCAGTTCCACCTCCTCCACTGATACTGTATCCTCTATTGCAATTGCCTCATCCACATCTAGTACTGGTATATTACTATCCTCAATATAACCATCAATTTCTGCCTGATTTGGGGTCCATGAAAGTGAATAAAGCTTCTGATAGAACATACGAAATTGCTCTAAAATTGTCGATGTTTCGGTATGCAGATGTCCATCCGCCCCCCTTATAGCAATTATTCTTGTTTTTGCTTTTGCATCTGCCGCTTGATAGGCCAACACCTGCCCTATATGTTCTCCATATTCATATTTTTCAATCGACGTTTGTTATAACTTATGGCCATTTTGTCTCTTATGAACTTCTTTACTAACACTCTAGCGTCAATTAGTGCTAGGAATAAAGCCTCCTGATTTATCTGGCCCTCGTTCTCTCCTTCAACATGCTGCAATTCGAGATCTCTTAGAGTTCTCAGCCGGAGGTCCATTTAGTTTTTACGATTCTTATTCTGGAAAAAAAAAATTTGTGTAATACCCCGGGCAAAGCCCAGATCCATGAACAAACAATGAAAAGTTTGAGTAAGAGAAAGGACCCTGATAATCTCCAAACTTTAACACGTTGCGTAATGAGGACACAAATTAAAAAAGTAAATAAATAAATAAATACCCCAGGCAAATGTTTCATTGTACCCCAAACAATTATTGGTGAAGCTGTCCCTGTGTTAATTCTAAAAAAGTCTTCTAATTCTCTCGCCATATTATCTAAGTAATCACCTTCTGTCAATAGGTATCGCGGGAAAGAGAACGGTCTGATCTCCCTCCTTACTGTATCGACCTTAAACACTAAAATAATAGGATTATGATCCGATGTTACACGGGGGTAGATTTCCATATCTGTTGTTCTAATTAGACCCTCCGATACCCATGCCATATCTATTCTTGAGTAAGATTTATGAGGAGTTGAAAAAAATGTATATCCTGGTATTGTCGCATATTTATTTCTCCATAGGTCTTTAACGGAGTGCAGCCTTGCCAATTGAAGTATGGCGGTCCGTGTATTACGCATTCTTTGAATCCGTCCTTTCCAGGAAGAGTCTAAACCGTAATCTATGATGCAATTAAAATCCCCTGTGGTTAATTTTTCCCCCTCCCAGTTTAGCAATTCCATACTAAGATATTCGAAAATAGCAGAGTCATCCACATTGGGGCCGTATATTGCACAAACCACCCATTTTTTACTCCCCTTCTCAAACTGCATAATAGCCCACCTCCCTCGCTGGTCCGATTGAGTTTTTATCACTCTACAATTAAACCTTTTATCCATTAAAATCTCTACACCTTTCGCAGATATTGATTGAGTAGTACATATAATAATCTCGTACACCAAATGTTTTAACAAATTCCGGTCTTTATAAGCAATAGGAGTTTCTGTTATGACTACTATCTGGGGTTGATACATTCTCAACTCCTCCCGGACTAGTTTGCGTTTAGTAGTATTATTTAGGCCTGCTACATTCCAAACTATACATTTAAACTTATCCATGATTACATTTTCTATTTTTGAACAGTTCCCCCTCTACTTCTACTGTCACATCAAATATATCAATTCTTACTACATTACCATTACCAAAATTATCTAGCACCCCACTAATTATCTTAAACCTTTTGTGCCCTAGTGATGATTTTTCCTTTTTCTGCCCTCTTTTCACCCACCCTCCCCACCTACCCCATACTCGACAAGTACACCCTCCCCCCTCCCTGTCCCAGGAGAGAGGATATCCCCTTTTACCCAGCTGCTGTTGGTGAAGCAGCTCTTAGCGAACTTCAGCCATGAGCCTCACCCGCACCCCTCACAAAAATATATCAACAATTCCTTAGAGTTTTAAAATAATGCTTAAATTGGCCCACAGTTACCCTCCTTCTGGCCATTCTGGTCATTCAAACCAAGAAAAAGGAAAAAAAAGGAAGAGAAAGAAAAATATGATAGGTAAGGGAGAGAGAGGGAGCAATACATCAGCAACACATCAGATAGAGAAGTATCGACCTTCCTTAACCCTTACATATGCCACCTGCATTAATGCTATCAGCATCTTCTACAATCTCAGTATAGGATACCCCACTTCTGCTTAACCATAGATACAGTCTGATTTTTAGCTAAAATATGCATTAAATGTCATGCAGAATGTCTAGATAGCAGAAAAGCTAATACTTATAGCCCCCATTTACTTTTGCTCTGTAACCCCAGTTTGCCATTTAGCAATAGCCAATTCAATTTCTCCAACAAAGAAGTAGGTATGACCATCCTTAAAAATTTTCAAGCGTGCAGGTTCTTGTAAAAATACCTGAGCTCCAAGCGCTTTTATTGGATCGATATATTGACGTAACCTCCAACGCCTACCCATGGTCGCTTTGCTTAAATCTGATCTCACAAAAAAACTAACGTCCCCAACCTTGACTGGTGAATTAGGTCGAGCTCTGAATGCAACTGCCTGTCTCAACAAGAAGTTTCCAAAATAAATCATAATCCGTTGTGGAAATTGCCCGCCTTTGTTCCTTTGAGCTGTTGGCAATCTGTGAACCCTCTGCAGCTGAGAGTCCCAATCCCAATCGGAAAGATCAGGGAAGGCCTTTTGAAAAAACTGCACTGTGTAAGCCCTCGGGTCCGACCCCTCTGAGCCTTCAGGGATACCAAAAAGTCTTGCCGACGTTGTCGAGTTTCCATGTCCTCCAATTTAATCTGTATCGATGTAATTTGGTCATCATGTTTCTTTGCAAGTCCATCTGCGCGAGGGGATTGTTCCTCGGTATCCGTGACCTTCTGTTTTAACTCTGTAATGTCTTGAGTTAGACCTCCCAGCTTACTTGCCATCTCCTGCAAAGATTGCTGCACTCTGCTATTAGTTTCTAGGACCTGAGTATAGTGATATTGAGCTTCAACAGTTGTAATATTAAACTTAGCGATGGTGTGTTAGCCTCTTCGTTGTTTGCTGTCGTCGTCGCTGTTGTTATTGCTGTACTCCCAATTGCCATCACTTTGCTTGTATCTTTATTTGTATCTTGGTTTCCTTGAGTACCTTGGGTAGCTTGGGTAACCTGAGTCACTTGAGTATCTTGAGTGCTTTCTGTATTCAGTCAGAATATCTTTATTCGGCTTATTTAAAAGCCATACAAAGAGAGAAAAAAAGATAAAATAAATTTCATACAAAATTTTTCCTATTTACACAAAAAACATTAAATGTAGAGAACAAGTTTAAAAAATGTAACAAACAATTAAAAGTGTTGCGTTTGAACATAGACATAAATGATAAAAACATTTACTCTAAGACTAATCTTGACAGACAGCTTTCACCCTTGAAGCGGCTACCAGAAAATTAGCAATGCAAAAAGTAATGTGGGGATTGGGCAGAAATTGTAAATAGAGCAGAGCCGGTCTCACTTGAGTGAAGCCGGCCTCTTTAAGAATAGGCAACAAATATTTTTTCCTTGGCTCCGAGTACAACCCACAAAACATGACAAAATGCATTGTATCTTGCACTGAAAACTGGTCGCAGCTACAGGGCAGGGCTTGTTCTGGCTTCTGCCAATTATTAAAAGAGCCTAAATAAAAATGTAACAAATTGAATCTGAATTTGGTTAAAAGGAACCTATGGAAGGGGATTGTGACAAAGCCAAGATAGGGTGCAAGTGATAACGAGTTAACCAATAAACAATGATCTCTCACTGCCGGTTTTACCAATTTGCGTTCTTTGCGGCATGCTTCCTTCCTTCCCATGAAAGACTTTTTCACAAAATCAATGTCTTGGATCCTAATATTCTCAGGGGAGGTAAAAAGCTCCGGGCGGCCTAGGTCTGAAAAAGCCCTGGCCAAATAAGCCAGCCAAGGAATCTTGTTGGATTTATCCAGGGACAGAACGTCAGACATAATCTTGTGATTTAATGGGAGTTTTTCATTCATCCACATTTTTAGCCTAAGAATCAAGGGGGCCATGCTCAGCTTATCAGAGAGAAACTGTAGGCCCACTTCTTTATGAATGGAATAGGTTGGGGTCGACTGGGGTTCAGAAAGTAGGGTTCTGATAAATCTATTCTCCGCTCTCTGAATAGCTTCCACATTTACATATCCCCACAATGCGGAACCATATAGCGCAATAGCCACAGATTTACTATTATAGATTTTTAGTATAGCTTCCATAAGCCTAGCCCCTAGCCTACCAGCGAAACCCAGGAGTGCTGATGATGATCTAATAACAGCCAACCTCTTGGCTCTTACCTGCGGAACCCAGGACCCTTTCTGATCGAACAATACGCCTAAGTAGGGAAATGTAGATACCCTGGAAACCGTGTCCCCCCTGCATGTGAATGTTTTATTTCTCTTTTTGCGACACTCTTGGCCTACCACCATTGTGTGTGACTTGGTTACGTTTATCTTAAGATCCAGTTGCTCCATAAACGAAGCAAAGGCATTCAAAAGGCGCTGGAGGCCAACACCCGTGCGAGCGATCAGCACGGCGTCATCCGCATACAGGAGCGCCGGGATCTTAATCGCTCCTACACGCGGGACGTCGGCTTCCTGCCCACCTAGATGTGCTCCCAGGCCATTGATATAGATGGTGAAGAGCAGGGGGGCTATAAAGGTAACCAATGAAGAGTTCTTGGTGCAGGGTGGCTATAAAGGTAACCAATGCCTCATCAATACCCATCTCCAACAAGATGGACCACAACTTTGTCCTATTGACCAGGTCAAAAGCCGAGGAGAGGTCCATGAATGCAAGATACACGGACCCCTCCTTGGCCACAGTGTATTTGGAGATGAGAAAATGTAAGTTGGCGCACTGTTCGATAGTCCTTTTTCTTTCCCTAAAGCCGTATTGGATTTCGGATAACCCGCCACAGCTCTCAACATTCTCCCTCAATCTGGATAAGAGAACTCTACCTAGAATTTTTACAGATGAGTCCAGAAGGGATATAGGCCTATAACAACCTGGATCATCCCGCTGGCCTTTTTTAAAAATAGGGACAATAGTAGAAGTGTCCCATGAGGCAGGTGCAGAGTTACCATTGACTGCGTTGAACACGTTTGCCAAAACCTCAGCCCACAATTTTGGTGAATACATGAAAAAGTCGGCGGGAACACCGTCAGGGCCAGGTGCCTTATGCTTTGCAGTGGCCAAAATGGCTTTTTCCACCTCATGTCGGTTAAAGAGGATGGGGCGGGTGGCTGAGATTGTCAATGAAGCATCCTTAGTCGCATCGACAGTATCCCCGTAGACGTTTTTAAAATGAGACAGCCATTTTTCATCAGAGATAACGCAGTCCATAGATTCGCTATTGTCGTCTGAAAAAAAGGGCTGTTTGATAATCTCCCAAAATTTTTTACTATCCTTCAGGACTGCAACCGAAAGGAGACTATCCCATGCTTTTTGTTTGATAATGTCCTTTCGTTTTTTTACGGCTAACTTGTAGATCTTCCTGAGTCTGGTAATCTCATCTTTTACCCTAGGAGTGTTTTTTAAGGCTGCCAGCAATGATCTATGTGCTTTTGAGCATGCTGAATCAAACCAGCGCTTATTTCCTGGGGTTCCTTTTTTTGTCTTTGCTAGAAGATCCTGTGACACCTGCCCACATATTGCCTCAAATGCCTCTACAACTTCTTGACCCTGGGCACAAGGATTCTTACAAATCTCAACCTGGTCCTTAATCTTCAAGAAATTTTCAGCATAAATTTTTTCTGGTACCACCTTTGCCCATTTCATACGTCTACCTTGGTCGGAAGTCCTCAGGGGGTGGGCGATTACTATCGACGGGGATGGTCCCATATGACCTCCCCACGCCACTTCAAGTTCTACCGGATTATGATCGCTAAAATTGTGCTTTCTGTATTGTGTGAGGGCCTTGCCCCCTCTAAACCCCCCATCTTGGGGCTACCCACCAAGGGCGTCAATTGATCCTTCGCTGGGGTACCGCCAGATACCATGCTCTTAGAGCCCCCCTTTGCCTGTACCCATTTGCGCAAGGGGCTATTTTCTGGAAATGACTTCCCCCGCAATAAAGCCACATTCAGTCCAGCAGGGGACTTTTTCTTACTGTTTATCCTATTTTCCGCCTTTCCCTTCCCTCGCTTATCTACAGACTGTTCTATGTAGATAATTCTGTATCATCCATATCCTCAAAAGAGTCCATCTGCGACCCTCCTCCCTCTCGTCAGTTGCAATAGATCCTCCCGCCTCCGCCATTCTTTTTAATTGCATTGCCTTGTTTATTCCAGGCGTATTGGTTGATACTTCATTCCTACACATTTGCCGCTCAGCCGAACCCACACCATCATCAAGCTCAAGTCCTGCATCCGGACTGTTATCAGCAATATTATCCAAGCCCCTAACAGGGGGAAAAGGTGTATCCAAAATGGTCATATAATCATTAGTATAGGCTGCGTCAGTTAAAGTGGCTGGAGTCACTACAACACTCTTCGAGGCCGTATCTGCGGCAACAGCAGGAAACGTAACACTAGCGACAGCAACAGTAGCAGTAGTAGCTTTCGAAACATTGTAAATAACATCAGCAGCAGAGGTTGCAACAACTGTTGAATCAATGTTACCTTCCTGATCAGTCAATGGGCCTACAGGCGCTTGGCTCCCAGACAGCTTGCTTTTTTCCTTCTCTGTCCCCGCAAAGCCTGCTGTCTTCTCTCCAGCTTCATCAGCGCCTAGAGCTTGTAGCTTGTAGCTCTCCCACCAGAAGATTCTGCCCAGCTCTGGTGTTCCTCTGAGCTGTTTTCGGGGCCATTCCGCTAAGCAGTGGCAAAACAGGAACGGACACTGGAGCCGGCAATGGGACCAAAGCCGGAGTTGCGGTCGGGATTACAGCCAGCCTCGGACCCGACCAGTCGACCACCGACCGATCTCTCAGCCTTCCTGCCAATAACCAAAGAACCAGAACCAAATGCCCAACCTCGAAGCAAAGAAACGCCACATCCGTACTCCCTCCTCCGCCTCAGGCACTTTGCAAATAACACTGCCCTCAACTACCCCGGACAAACATGCTCGCGGATGGAGACGCCACACGTTTTCACAAATTTCATCCCCGGACAACTTCGGGACAGGCTGCTAGTATAAATATAAATGGCCCAAAATATAGTGTGGTCACACATACAGGCTAGTTGTTCAATAATATACTTAAAGAATCGTATTATCCTACGCAAAATAAATGTAACATAGGTAAACCTATTGAGGGAAGCCTAACATTAAACTTTTTTAAGAATACAAGCTAAAAATAAATACGGGAGTGGAAGCTATATTAAAAATGTGTGCATTATAAGATAACACTTACTTTCATATATAGGGACTCAGTCAGCTGAATAAGCGCTTGGGAAATACCAAGCGAAGTATAGGACGAATGAAACAGCAGTGGGCCAAAAATATTAGTTCTGTGGCCTTATATCAAAAGCTGTAGTGCGAATAATCATAAAAACTGCACTTACTAGATACCTATTAAGGTTCAAGCTCCTGAAAATAGCATGTTATGAAAGGCTTGAAGTGAAACCACAGCTTTCATGCGGTTTTATGCCTGATCAATAATAGGCAGGTCTCTATAAACAAACGATAATATCGACCATGAACTGCAAATAGATGTATATAAAAATGCCCTGTTTCAATTGTATTGACACTATACTAGCAGTACAGATGGAGAGATATCAACTTACTTTGCCTCAGGGGTAAGGTCATGAGATGTCCCTCACCGGCATTAGATATAAATATGGAGGCATGAATTAAGAAAGGGCACTCGTCCTTATTTGGTGCATGCAGGCACTAGATTAGGAAAGAAAGGTGAATTACTATTCCTAAACACATTAGGGGCAGGCATCTCAAATTGAAGAATGAAAGTAACAGTCTATTATGTAGGAAAGGTCAGTGAGGAAAAAACGCTTACTTTAAGCGTCACGAATGGAGCTTATAAATAGGGTGCTTCATTGCTTGATAATAACGTCTTTAGTCAACTTTCTATTTAGGGGGCGCTCCGATGTGTCTTAGGGCTCTGTGGAAATGGAGTATAAAAAAATATATATTAGTACAAAACACACCAAGCACAGGGGTTTGAGGCTATGAGATATTGCACCTATCCACTAGTGTCACTTAAATATCTGAGAGTTTTAGGTGCTAAGGACAGGAGATCCAGACCCCTAGGTCTCCCTGAGACTAAAATGTCTCAAACAACACAATTTCACACAATGTCCAGCACTCTACAAATGTATGGAAATTATCTATTTCTTTATCGTTCTAGTAAATAACGAAAAAATGATTATGGGTAAACATCAAATAACACCATATAATTACAAAATTCCAATTATTTCATCCAAGTAAGTTAGGGAGTCTTCAATAGTTGAGTAGTCTTTTTATTCTGTTCAAAATGTTTTCTTCATAAAAGCAATGTTGTAGCCAGTGCCTACGCGTTTCGTCCTGATGGACTTCTTCAGGGCTACAAATAATACATATACATACATTATTTACAATTTTAGATATATTTTCACACATCATAACAATATATACATTTTTACAATTTTTAAAACCTAATTTTGCTATCAAATACTAGAGGTCAAAGAAACACAACATTTCATTGCATATATACATTGTATTCGTATGCTTAAGATCAAAAGAAGACTCCATTGAAGACCATTTTCTTTACGGACTTAAGAATTAGTTATGATATTGGGACTATAGGAATTATGTGTGTCTTGTCATTGTAGGCGTATTTACTAATCACAGTTTTTTTTGGGGTACGGTGGGCAGACCAGAACCTGTTGTCTCACTAAGGATAATCAGTAGGAATAGTATAACACACACTGCGTTAGGCATTTATAAACTCCATCAAAAAAACACTGTTTTTTTCGACCAGAATAACGCTTTCCCAGAATAAGCTTTAAGGTCCCATTCGAGACGATTGGCCAGCGGTATATCTTAGTAACCAAGGAACACTGTAAAAATTCTGTCTCTATAACTGTACACATTATTTTATAGACATCTTAACATGCATTCGTTTTCTATATCTTATAGACCATGTAGATGTTAACAGTATCTCTTACCCGATTAGTCACTGTTTTCCTGTCTAGTCTGATGCTTCCTCTAAGGGAATTGTATGTAAATTCCTTTCTCAGCGTAGTTATGCAAGTGTTGAGACAAATATCTGGGAAGAAAGGTATATCCCTTCTTAGCTTTAAGAACTATTCAATATGTACAAGCTTGCGCGCAATAAGATGTTTTTTACTAGGCAGGTAATTACCAGTTATTGTATGGAATATTCGCATACCTTGTAAACAATAGTTGGGTGTCCCGTGATTCAAAAGGATGTTTTCGTACTTTCTTTGATGAGCTGATTTTTTCTTAACCGGAGTGTTATGGGTCCAACTTACTGTCAGGGGAAATTATATACATTTTGTTTGTGTTTGTATTAAAAGCACCCATTTTTAAGCATTTTTTTCAGAAATTAAAGAAATATATGCTTAATATTGAGTAAGGTAGAGTTATGTGCTCTACACGTAGTTATTTGAATTTGGCAAATTTCTATTTATTAATAGTGCCAAGTTCATTTGTTATTTCTTTAGAGAATTCAAACAATCATTGATCAAAAATTAAAGTCAATAGGTTTAAGTTTTTAGCTATCTCAGTAGTTATATATGGAGGGGGAGATAATTATAATCCCAGCGCATTCATAAGATCAGGCTAAATTAAAAAGTAAAAAATTTTTTTTTAAAGAAACAATTTAGCTCAAGTTTAAATTGTTCATGAGCACAGTTATAAAACCCTGACTTTATACTTTTAAATTGCATCACATTGCTTATCAAATGTTTCTGAGGCTAAGTGTCTAAAACAGTATTTCCCACACTTTCACTAGATTTACAAGCGTCCCAAATTACGTTCCAAAGCTGAGCATCTAACATAGTATATCCCACACTTACTTGTTGCGAAGTATAAAGTCGAAGCATCATGGCATCGTGACCGCATTCATTTACAAATGGGTCTATTTTCGCTTCCGTTTAAATACCCCGCTCGGATCGCTTAATTGGGCACAGCTGATCTTATTTGTGATTCTAAATAGTCACCGCCGAAAAATAGATGCTCCGCGCATTATAGCGTGGGCGCCATCTTGGAATGTGTTTTACTGTCTCCTGGCTCGATAGGGGTATAATTTCCATACATTTGTAGAGTGCTGGACATTGTGTGAAATTAAAAAAATATATATGGTTTTGGTCTGTAGAATTACCATACAAAAGCTCCTAAATATGGAGCACCCTAGCAGAGCGTAGCATAACAGCTCCCTCGATGTGGACCATACCTTAATTTGTGGTAATGCATACCTCACGGGGCTTTGACCAGATATCGTCAATCAGCGTTCAGCAATCCAGTAACACCCTACTACAGGCTATTCCACTCTACACTATTTTACTCTATGCCACTCCATGGTACTCCACTCTACGTTATTCCACTGTACACCACTCAATGCTAATACACACTACCCAATTTCAATATTTGCCACTCTGCTGTATGATATTCCACTCTACCCCACTCAACTGTACGCCCCTCCATTCTACAGTATTCAATTTGATATGACTCCACTGTACGCCAATTTCCTGTATGCAATTACACTCTACCCCTCTCCACTGTACACTACTCCAGTCTACACCACTTCAGCCTGAACAAAAGGTTAAGGTAGCCGTGTTGCTTTAAGGCCACTTTGCCAGTGTTCTGGCTTAGGGCCTTAGATCTAGGTAAGTATTAGGTTTTATATTTTTTGCCTACCTATTACCACTTTAGTAAAGTAGGGAAAAATAATTATATAGGTAGGTAGGTAGTTATAGTTAGGACCTATTATCCATATGAAATCCGCAACATTCTATTTAGAATAACTTTGGCGCTGGTTGGTTTTCAAAACTGGTGGCCCGCTCCGGTCCGCTCCTATCCTGAAAGTATCGGGGTACCCTCCCCTCATCTGTAAAATGTACACCATGTCTCCTATAGATGCCATCCATATTGAAACTCAGATTGTTGTGGTAAATGGTACCCATCCTAAAATCTCGGAGATAAGCAGAAACAGCTTTATTGACATGTTTCCTAGCTTTCTCAATCTGTGGACAAAATTGATTGGACCAGTTCCATTTCTGTCTTTGGCGTATGCTAGAATTGACAAAGGCAGTTTGGGGGAAAAGTGACATCAATTCTCCAAAGGTGTCGTTCATAAGCATTTCCAGACCTACCCCAGTCAAAATGCCTAGGTCGTTGCCACCACAGTGCACAATTATGAGGTCAGGGTGTTGGAGATGCAAAAAGGATTTAACCAATGGCATCAATTGGTGCCACTTTAATCCTCTCTGTCCAATCCATTTAATGTCTACATTTGGAAAAAGCTAGGTCTTAGTCAATGCCTTTGTTTTCTGCATACCTTTGGCTCCAGAAAATATAGCTGTGTCCCACAATCCACACTCTAAGCATCTTGAAGGGACATCTGGATACATTCAGAAGGTGTCTGTATGTGAAATGGCAGTTTGAGAACTAAGATTTTTTTAAATGGTGGATAAGATGCGGTTTTGAAAAAAGAAAAAAATGATTGGCTATTTGAGAACATTCTAGACTGAAAAATAGGGTGCATGTTTCTGTTTTTTAATAGCATGTTTCTTCTTGATTAACAAAAACTGTTTGAAAGGAACATTACATAGGATAAGGTGATATTTTGAAAACTCAAGCACACTTGCTGTTTGGATTAGCAACATTGTTTGCTGAACTTGTGACCTGTGTGCTCAGTTGAGTGTTCAATGAACTGTTACTATGGCAGTAAGCAGATTGGGTGTAGGGTTCAAACTTATGTCAGATGGAAAGGGTTAAAATGTGTAACTAATAGAAATGTGTGTTAGCTTTTGAATTAATGTGGGAAGCAACGTGACTTGATATTTGCATCTACATGTGTGCAGAATGAGAGGGGAAGTTTGCAATTTTTTGGTTTTGCTAAGAGCAGTACAGTACAGAGATTCTGTATAAGAAAATCTGGTGTGTGACTGACATACTTCTTAATCTACAAATCAATTTGAAATGTGAGTTATTAATTTGTGAGGGGATGTATGTGGTGCATTTAGTTTCAATAAGAGTAATGTGTTTCTCCTGCTAAAGTGCAGGGAGTAGTTTTGTTTGTCTAGAGTCACATTGTGAGTCTGTCTGCATTTGGGCAACCATTGTGAGAGAAGCATTTGGTAACTTAATGACTTTGCTGACAGATAACTGGTTTAAAACCTGTTATGTTGTCAAGTTTTAGTAGTATTACAAGTCAGTCATTCCTTATGTATTTGCAAAATTAGTGAGGCTTTCAGACTAAATTGCAGTACTGAAATATGTGGAATGTGTGCAATCACCTTACCTCTTCCAGACTAGTAAATGTGTTTTGGTAAAGTCCAAGGGATAGTCTTGCTGGTCTAGAATCACACTGTGAGTCTGTGTTCATTTGGGAACCATTGTGAGAGAAGAATTAGGGTACTTCATGTGTTTGCAGACACATCATTGCTTTAAAACCTATCCTGTTCTCAAGTTTTGGTAGAATTAGAAACCAGTCATTGCTTATGTAATGGTAAAATGAGTCAGGCTTCCACACTAAAGTGCAGTACTAAAATTTATGGATTGTGTGCAGTCACCTTACCTCTTCCAGACTAGTAAATGTGTTTTGGTAAAGTCCAAGGGATAATCTTGCTTGTCTAGAATCACACTGTGAGTCTGTGTGCATTTGGGAACCATTGTGACAGAAGCATTCAGTCCGATTCGATAAGTCTTTATTTTGATTTAACAAAAATCATAAAAGACATTTACATTTTAAATAATTAAACATTTCATTTCCATGAAAAATATAAGACTGGCACAATAGAAAGGTGACACCATCAGGTGATTCCATCCAAGAATACAAGTAGTATACAATAAATAACTCTAAAAATGGATTAAAATTCTATCTAGTAAAACCCCAATACCTATTTACAGTAGGTGCTGCATGTAGGTGAGTGACTATATAAAAGGATCAAGTTTCTACATGAAAAAAAATATATGTTAGCGTGATCTCATCTTATTTGCACGAATGGCCCACATGCAATTTAAAAATTTGGCAACCGCAATAACTATAGGTTCTGCTGTATCTGTTTTTAAAATCCTAAGTGCTTCCCTGCCAGTATTAATGCCCATAGACATACAAATGTGTTTAAGCCACTTGAGCCTCTGTGGTTTATATGCTGGGCAAATGCGCTATAGATTCAGTCTGGGTCAGGCAGAATGGGCATTTGATGCAGATCTTAGTACACCACTTACCAACAAATGAATTGACTGGGAGTGAGCCCACTCTAAATTGGTGGTAACGTTTCTTATCATTAAAAACCGTAATACAATCCCAGTATCCTTCGTACTCAGTAACATGTTTAATCTCCAAAAACTCCCTAGATAGAGACGGCCTGGATAAAGACGAAAAACACTTCATGTTGACCATATTCCAATATGTCTCCTTGAAATCCTTTCTAGGAGGAAATACATTGTCTACAGGATTTTCCCACAGCCGGCTCAGCCCATCACACTAAAAATAGCTTTTGCCTGCATCAACCAAGGAATTTTACATGCACAGTCAGCATCCCTAACTTTGAGGAGAGCTTGTTCATACCGGGAAAGCTCACGGGTAAGCCAGAGCCTTCTCCAATAAACCACTGGTCTATAGCGTGCCACATCCTCGAAAAAATGACAGTCCAAATCTAAGTAAAGGGGCAGCAATGGTGTAGATTGTAGGAGACCAGTTATACCCCTCAAGAATTTATTTTGGGAGATTGTCAGGGGAGCTAGATTACCAAAACCCCATAATTCGGCCCCATACAGCACCGACACACTCATTTTTGAGTTGTAAATTTTTAATGCTGGGGCAATCGGCTTAGTATGAGAAAGGCGCTGTTCCTTTACTAGGGCACCAGACAATTGTGCATGTTTAAGGACCAACTGATCTATGTGTGGTTTCCAGTTGAGTTTGCTACCTAGAGTAATACCCAGATATGTAAAAACTTGAGTCTGCTCTAGTGTACCTTCATTCATGGCTACTCTCCCCTTTACGATCTTGTGTTTATGTAGTACCATGAACTTGGTTTTATCAACATTGACTAAGAGGCCATGGTCCATACAGAACTCCTCAAATCTAACAATTGCCGTCTGGAGACCTTTTTGGGTTTTATAGATTAACAGAGTTTCATCTGCAAACATAAGCAGGGAGATATTCATGCCAGCGAGAGTAGAGAGGTCAGTTGGACGATTCATAAAATACAGAATCACCCTATTAATATACAGGGAAAAAAGAGTTGGTGCCAGAATGCACCCCTGGCAAACCCCTCTGGTAATAGGGAACTTATCTGTCAAAATATAGAGTTATGGAGTTTAATTAAAAAAGCCAGTAGATCCAATGGCATGCCCTGTTCAGCAAATACCCTCCACATCTTGGCACGTGGGACAAGGTCGAATGCCGACTTAAGGTCTACAAAAACAGCATATAATGTACAGCCTCTTAAAATCACCACACGCCAATAAATTAAGACAAACCTAAAAACCTGGTTAATAGTGCTCGTGTGTGAAAGGAACCAGCCTGCAATGGAGAGAGAATATCATATTCAACAATCCAATCCTGGATTCGACTCAACACCAGCCTGGTAGTCACTTTCTGTAAGCAATCAATTAGGCTTATGGGCCAATAATTGCCAGGCTTTGAACGATTCCCCTTTTTGAAGTTAGGAAGGATTTCGGCTTCCAGCCATGAGTCAGGTATAGTGGAGCCGCTGGCAATAGCATTCGCCAGTGACTGGATATAAATTACCCACGCAGCTTTGTTTTGCAAGAACAGATCAGCAGGTAAGCAGTCCAGCCCAGGCGCTCTACCTCTCGGGACTGAGCTTAGTGTTAGACCTACCTCTTGCCTAGTAAAGTGCAAGGGGGGATTCGCTGAGGGGATCAGGGATTGTTCTTTATCGTGTTCAAAATCATGATCTGCTATAGCAAACTGGGTCTTGAAGTGGGAAACCCACAGTTTGGGGGCTACATGATTTACCGGTGCTTGGCTTGGTTTCCCCTTACCCCATTTCACCAAATTCCAGAATGTAGCCATATTTCTTTCTTTACTGGCTTTGAATAAATCGTCCCAATGTTGCTCATTCCAGTCTCTTTTAGCTTTATGGTGTGCTACCTTGCACTTGACGCTCGCGCTTTTAATGCTTTCCCTATTCTTATATCTTATGGCCCTGACTAGTGCTCTATAAGCTTCTCTACATGATTTCCCGTACCACACATCCACCTTTGGACCATTATTTTTCGTGAATTTTTTCACATTAGTTATAAAAAAGCCCTTGAGCTTGTTACAAATTTAATTGTGAATGAAAATAACTTTGGTGTCAATTTCCTCCTGTGTAACACATCTTAGGAGATCTGATGTTGCACTGTCAACTAACTGCCTCATAAGCTCCAATTGTTCCTCATTATTTATGCAATTAGACCATTTAACTCTCCTGGTATCATTACTAAGCTGCACTTCTATATATGCGCTTTCAGTTGCTATTTCGTCAGTGGTATGGTGTCCTTTCAGCTGCAAAGACAGTACTAAGGGATTATGGTCGCTTTCCACCCGTTCCAAAATAACCATATCTATAAGGGATGGCCAAAATTCCTTGTTGAGAAATATGTAGTCAGTACGACTACTTCTCAGCCCATTGCTAAAGGTTAGGGAGCCCTGCCTGTCCGAGTCCGCCCTCCCATTTGCAGCTCTAATCCACCGTTCCAGACATAATACTTTTAGCTGAAGTGCAGCTTCAATCCATTTTTTGATTGGGGGAGTGTCAGTTGCGGAATATTCCATTCAAAATCCTCCTCTAAACTAAGATTTACATCATTTATGTCTAACGGTTCAAATGAACAGTTAAAATCGCCTTCTAATATTAAGTTACACACACCTTTGTACTGCTCAAGAAAGGAGTACAAAAGAGCAACAATGCCAGAGGCTTTACCACCAGGCATCCCTCTCACATAAACATTAATGATTAGCAAGTCCGGGGCATCCGGGATCTGGAATTTAATTATTAGGATGTCTCAACTGTCGATATCCAGTCGCTGGACCTTATACCTAACAGCCTGTCTCACCCAGATTGTTAAACCACCCATCGGTCTCCCCCTCAAGCCCGCCATAGCAGGTTTGGAAAAATGTAAATAACCTTGTCGGAAAACTTGATCCCCTGACCAGCTTTCCTGAAAGACCATATGTCATGAGCTTCAACGAATGATGACCATTCCACCAACGGTATTTTGTTCTTTATCCCAGCAATATTCCAGGAGACTAGTAAAAAGTTTGGATTTCTATGACTTAAATTTAAGATAGGTGGTAGCAAATTATCGCAAGATACTAAGCCAGATTCCATTACACCCTCCAACGGGCTCACAACGCTCGTGGGGAACTCACTGACTCTAACAACTTCTCCCACTGAATCTTCCCCGTTAATATCTCCCGGCTGAGCTTTTGGCATTTGAAGGGGAAATACCCCATGCACCTCGATGACACGTATTGAATCGTCCACTCCGAGCTCTCTGATATCCTGCCTCTTCGGGCTAATGGGGCAGGAATTAGGTTTGAGTCAATCACTGTCCTCCAAAGACCCAAAAACATCAAATCTGTTGGAGGTCGGGACAGCATAGTTGTAAGGGAACAGTTTGTTTGTGAATACCCGCCGTACTCCCCCTGTAATATTAGCGCTTGATTGATAAAAGAAGCCCAGCGGGAGTACGTTAATAGCATCTTTGCATATTCGGCCTGACGCTGCCCTATCCGAAATTAACTGGACCAAACCTGGAGACCTAAAACCTAAAACCACAAGGTCACCATCAAAAACTTTTTTGGTAAGTCCAACCCAGGGAACTCTACGGACCATTTTAAACTCAGAGAATAGATGGTTCCCAACATCAGTCCTGTTGCTCAGCAAATGGAGGGCCTTGTTCTTAACAGAAGACCAGTGTTCCTGATCTGGGACTTGAAGTCTCGGAACATTTGCCAATACAATTGTGTAAGGTGTGGCCTCAGGTAGAAGGTGGAGGGAAAAATTGGTAGATTTGCCGCGGCCCAAACTTTGTGTTCTAGTCTGTGGGCCTTTTGGTCCTTCCTTATGTGTCGATGGACCACTTTGTGTGGGTTTTAACGATAAGATGGGTTTCGCGAGGAATTCTGTAGAGGGGAGAGGGCGAGCCATTGGATGTGGGAGTGGTCCAAGTGCTATTCTGTTCTCCTGTCTGGCATCAGTAGATTCATCCTGCCTACTCCCAGAGTAGTATACAAAAACAAAGAAGGATAAGGGGGGGGCCCAAGGGGAGGAGTAGTTTATAGACCAAATGGTATCTTGTCCCCCAACTTTACAGTTAAACACAAGAGAGATGCCACAGGTCTTTGTCTTCTTCAAATCTCATGCTGAACCCTTGTAGTATTCTGCATGCATAGATAGAACCAAGAGGTTACTACAGTTGAGAGGAAAAAGGCACAGGAGATAGATAGATGTAGATATAGTTCCAAAAGTCAGAACCCATTGAAAAAGTACCCATCAGCCCACTCAATAGTGGAACTTCGTCATCTGGGATTTTGTATTCGTTATATGGTGTCCAAGACAGCCCTTCCTCAGAGAGATCTTGAGGCTAGCTGTGGACCCACAGGTTGAACCTTCAACCATAGAGGATGACTGAGTTTAAGGCTGATAGTACTTAGTTGCAGTGCTCAAGAAAATTGTGAAAACAAAAAGATAGGAGGAAAGGTGATCCAAGTGATTAAAAATACCTATCTTGATGGCGATAAGAAAACTTTATTGGGTTTGCCCATCAAGTTGGTATTGTTAAAAGCAGAGTGATAATAGCGAAAAAATGTATGCTATTTACCAAAGATGTTCAGTGGTCAACATGTTTCAGCCTCTGTCGGCTTTCGTCAGGACCTAGCACTCACTACTGCAACACTTACTTGTGCTGTGATAGACTACAAGCATTCTTAAAAATGATATAACATCTCCTGTGAAGAAAGCAATAAACAAGGGGGGGAAAAAAACAACCACACAGAGAAAAGTTATGGTTCTTTAGACATCCGTCATACACATATGTATACATCAATATGTGAATATTTCTTCCACTTACCCTAAATTTTGGGATTTAGAGCCTCACCTCACCTGGCAACGGCTTAGGATAAAGGAGGCCACGCACTATAAAAAACAAAATTAAAATTATGTGATTCAGTTCATCTCTCAAGTCGGATTTGTCAGTCCAGACTGCTTTCCAGTTAAACACAGACAGCAGGGCAGAAGGCCACAGGAAGAGTGATGTCTCTGTGGGGAGCAGAGTGGAGTATAGAGATACATTTGTCGCTCATTTATTGGAAAAACAGAGTCTCAAAACTCACCCCAGAGTAGGCCTGTGGGGCTTTAAGAATATGCTGTTCAATTTTCGCTTATCTCAAATCTATTGCTACCAATTTTGATAATAGGGGATCAATTAGTGCTAACAGATTATCCTCAATCGGTTTGGGAAAGTCATCCTGATCCTGCAAAAAATAGGGCTGTTGATTCTCTATAGGTGTAAAATCTGTGTTTGCAGCGCCCACGTTTATATTAAAGGGAACAGGAGTTTGATCTAAGCCTCCCCCTCCCTATTACAGAGGGCTTGTGTTTCACCTGTTTTGATACCTGTTGTCTAGATTTGAGTGCGCCACGCGCTTTCCTCTTATTTTGCAGGGTATCGCTACCTAGAGCCAGGGTTGACTTTTGCCGCCTAGTAAGCACATTAGCAGAAGTAGGAGGCGGAGAGGATGAAATACTATCCACACTTTGTGCAGTTGAAAACCCTAGCTGTGGACTTACTATGGATGCTTGATTTGTTTGGGAGCTTGAATTAGCAGTAGCTTTAGACTCTAGTACAGAAGTTGAACCTAAAGGGGGGTGTAATGGATCTAGGGAGAGTCGGCGTTCGGTCAGCTAAATCTTGTGCATTAGCACGGATTCAGCCCGAGAAAGGAACGCATCCAAAGTACCCACCACTCCCGACCCAGTCTCCCCTTTACGCGTGTTCTTGCTCATTACCCTAGCTAGTGGGGACTTTACTCCAGAAGCAACTAAAATATTAAAGTGAGGAAAACCAGCATGCTGGTGCTATATTACACTACTAACTATACCTAATACTACAATAAAACATGAAACAAACAATGTCAGGGGGGTGGCCCAGCCCAGCCTCTTCCAGCCCCTGACGGGCACAGAAAGGCCCGCCCTTGAGGCGGGCTTCGTCCCGCGTGTGTCCCGCGGAGCGGGTGGAGAGGCAGCACTTTAAGAGGGATGCACCATGCCTCCCCCCTCACTCGCGGCAACTAGGGATAGCCTGGTGCACCCTGGGGACTGAAGTCCTCACCCCAGGTAATGCGCTGGGCAGTGGTGGCAAAACAGTAAGGTGTCACGGTGATTCAGGCAGCAGACCATCCTTAGAATGCCCCCGTCCTTGTACCTGACGTGCTGGTCACAGAAACAACAAAGGTAGTGTCCCGCCCCATGAATGAAGAGGCAGCGCTTTAAGTGCAATGGACCATGCCTCCCCCTCACTCGCGGCAGCTGGAGATAGCCTGGTGCACCCTGGGGTCTGAAGTCCTTGCCCCAGGTGATGCACTGGGCAATCGTGGCAAAACAGCAAGGTGTCCCGGTGATTCAGGCAGCAGAGGGTCCTTAGAATACCCCCGTCCTTTTCCCTGTCGTGCTGGTCACAGAAACAACAAAGGTAATCTCCCGCGCCGCGGGGGGAGAGGCAACGCTTTAGGCGTGATGGACCACGCCTCACCACCTCACTCGCGGCAGCTGGGGATAGCCTGGTGCACCCTGGGGACTGAAGTCCTCACCCGGGGTGATGCGCTGGTCATTGGTGGCAAAACGGCAAGGTGTCCCGGATGATTTAGGCAGCAGAGCGTCCTTAGAATGCCCCGGTCCTTGTACCTGACGCGCTGGTCACAGAAACAACAAAGGTAATCTCCCCTTCAGTCAGTATCCAAGTACTCATGCAGTGATTCAGGGCCTTAGCACATGGACTGCTACAAACTCTTATGCACTATGCATGTAATCTTCTAACCCCCTACACACTTGTGTTTCAATCCTTCAATTCCCCAGCCATTATCCATACACTCCTGCCAACACCCTGTTTCTGCTCTTGCACTCCTTTAGTGACCCTTTCAGCACCATGTACAAATCCAATCACTGAAGTAAAACTCAACCATTTATAAATACACACAGTGTCTCTCCTTGTACTACTCTAATCATTAAGTCAGTATCCATGTACTCATGCAGCGAGCCAGGCCTTAGGACATAGACTGTTTCAAACTCCTATGCACTATGCATGTAGTGCTCTAACCACCTACACACTTGTGTTTCAGTCCTACAATTCCCCAGTCAGTATCCATACACTGCTGCAAAACACTCTGTTACTCCTTTTGCATTCCGTTAGTGAGCCTTTCAGCACCATCACTGCAAAAAAACCAAAAAATTATAAATTCACCCAGTGTCTCTCCTTCTAGTACTGTAATCATTCAGTCAGTATCCAAGTACTCATGCAGCGAGCCAGGGCTTAGTACATGGACTGCTTGAAACTCATATGCACTATGCATGTAGTCCTCTAACCACCTACACACTTGTGTTTCAGGCCTACAATGCCCCAGTCAGCATCCATACACTCCAGCAATCACCCTATCACTGCTCTTGCAATCCTATAGTGACCTCTTCAGTACCATGTACTAATCCATTCACTGAAGTAAAAAACAAAAAATGATACATTTTCCCAGTGTCTCTCCTTATACTACTCTAATCATTCAGCCAGTAGGCATGTACTCATGCAGCGAGCCAGGCCTTAGCACACGGACTGCTTCAAACTCCTTTGCACTATGCATGTAGTCCTCTAACCATCTACACACTTGTGTTTCAGGCCTACAATTCCACAGTCAGTATCCAAACACTGGTGTAAACACCCTGTTACTCCCCTTGCATTCCTATACAGTTATGTATACACCTTGAAGTACAATTTCAATTAGTGATGAAAAAAGAAAGTGGGTAAATGGTTTTTATATAGAATGTGTTTGTATAGTAATAGAAAAGTATCATTTATAAATGTATTACCCCCAGGTCCCTCCGTCCTCGACACCTTCATACTAACAAGTGGAGATAATCATCTCCTGACAGAAAAAAAGAACAGAGGAATGCTGGGATACTAATACTGCCCCTCCCACCGGGAGTACATAAGCAGTACTTACCCAGCATCCCGCCTGTTCTTTTTTTCTGTCTTCGACAGATTGGATTGATGGATGCTGTTGATGTTGCTGCACCTGCACCTGCACCTGCTGGCCTGGGGTGGCGTGCAGGTTCTTCTCTGCTCCCTCTGCCCGGCTGCCTGGCTTCGCGGGCAGTGGTGATGTTCCTGGTGTGCCTGCCTCCCGGCCTGCCGGGCTTGCTGGGAGGCATGGCTTCTTCCTGGCCAGTGTTCCAGATTCTTTCCGACCCTTTGCGGCTGGTGCGCCGCCTCCCGGTTGCTTCCGGGTCGCTGTGCGCGTCTCCCCGAGCTTGGCCGGGTGGGAGTCGCGCTGCGCTGGATGTTTGGATTCCCGAGCCGGCTGTTTGTGTGGGGGCCTTGTTCGTGTTGCTCCGGCCCCCGCTCTGGGTGAGTCCCGCTTTACGGTGTTTTTGCTGCTCTCTCTGTGCCCTACGTGCAGGTTTCTTCCTTGTGTGGTTGTAACGACCGGATTCTCGAACCAGATGGGATCAGCTCCTCAGAGCACCTCCAACCCAGTCGGAACGTAATCACCTCCCTCCTTAGAACGTATTTACAATAGATATGTACATATATATATATATATATATATATATATTTATATCTCGTACCTAAGGATGGGGAAATAGCTATACACACGCATAGGTTTTCTACAATATCCCACTCATACCAGCTAGTCTCACAGCAACTTAGGCCCAGACTGAACTACCCTGGGGCAGTTCTGATTATTTATCATTACACACTGATCACCATCAGTGCTCACTCGACACGCAATCCAGCATGCCTACACACTAGGCTGCAGCCCTAGTGCTCTCTTCCTTCCAATCCGGTCCACAATCCGGCGGACCTAGGCACTGGAATCCCCCCAGTGTTCTCTCACTCAAAGCCCGATCCGCAATCCGGAAGATCTAAGCACCAGGGTCCCACCTGGTGTTCTCATTAACGCCGCTTACCAACGACGATCACTCTCCTATGAATACCTTTGGAAGGAATCTCTCATTGGCTACTTGGGATGATACTACAATAACAGGAATTAGCACAACTTGCCAAATTGAATCATGTACCTTCTGCTCTCAGCATCAAATGGTCCCTCTCTCCCTCATTGTTCAGTCACCTCTTACCTGACCGGGATTTACATCCGTTCATGAAAACGATGTCTGACTAGAAGACCAGGTTACCCTGATTGAACAAGAATACAAGGCACATGTTGGTTCACTAAGAACTGGGGTATTTTATTACAATGATTATAAACACAACACTATACTATAACATATATCCTGCAAAGAAAAGTAAAAGGTTAGAATGTGCACACTATGAGATTTGGGGCAGATGTCACCTTATGAGCACAAAGTCGGGGTTCGACAGTCATCTAGGTTCCCTTCTCGTCTGTGCCTTGGCTCGTCTCGGAATCACACCTCAGCAGTCACGAGTACACGTCTGCACCGCTATGCTCTGTCTCCTCTGCTTCCCTCCAAGTCACTGGAACCTTCCTCTTTATTAGCTGCTGTCTCTCTCTGTCTCTGATCGTTCTGCACTACTTCACTCTCTTCTTCAATCTTTCTCAGAGAGTATCAGCTTCATGATCTTTCTCGGACTTCAAAATGGCGACGGTCTGCCTGGAAATAATTAATGGCATTGATGCTAACGGCTAGCTGCCGCCTACAGACTGACTGACTCACAGCCTAACGCTTTCGCTAATATGGAAGCTTGTCCTTTCATGGAAAGTTACGGCCAGTAACCTGCCGCCCACCAAATTCTTGTACCTCCCCGTACCAAGGACACGTTCCCAGCTGGCCAGCCTGATGTTGTGTCTTCGGAATGGAGAAAAATACAGTCTTTCGATAAGGGCCAGCCTGAGCCGGTTCTCTCCAAGCGAACAACACTTCGAAACTAAAACATTACACTTGACCTAGAAGCATCTCAAGCTGCCGGGGCAGAAAGCAAGATGGAGTCTCTCCCGTTTGAGGCCTACAAGGCCCGAAATAAGCATAACTCCATAGAAGGTATACTAACACTCTTGCAAAAGGACGGATTATCACTAATACTAATGAATCTATCCCCTAACTTAAGTTTATAAGCCCTGATCTAAGGAAAAGGGTACGAAAGTGCATTACTGTGCCTTATGAATAGGCCCTGTTTATAGTTCTAATCCTTGCATTAGAATGATAACAGGCTGGAGTCACCTCCAATCATCCTCCCTCAAAGGAGGGCCGAAAAAGTCGGTCAGAACAGTGGTCCACTGCTGTTCCGGCTCTGGGGTGTGTTGCTGCTCCGACCGGTGCTACCATGGGCCTGCTTCAGAGTTGGGAGAGCGCTGACTGAGTCCCCGGGTGGCGTGAAATACTTATGATCCTTCAGTCCTGGCGGTTGTGAGTTCTGGGCTGCTGCATGCCAGTTTGTGCACGTTCGTGCGACTAGATGGAAGGCTGGTTGATGTGCAGTGTGTCGCTCACGTTGTTCGTGTTTTGCGACTTTGCAGTATTTGGAATGTGGTGGTGATACTACGTTTTCCCATATATACTGTGTCTTGGGGGGCTCTCTGGGGGATGTGCAGTGTTTCCTTTGTGGAGTGCTAGGTGCTTTGCTCTGTGCCTGTTCTGGTTGGGGCACTGTGCGGGTGTGCATACCCCGTTGGGTTCGCGGGGCTTCAGCCCGCCACCCCCCCCCCCCACCCCCCTCGTTTATGTCAGCCTGTGTCCCCGACGGGTCTTTGCGGCCCTTTGACGTGTTCATGTGTGTGGTGCATTGTCAGTGCTGTCGTTCCTGTTGGATGGGATGGATTTTGGGTTCTTTATTCTGCGGGTGCGGGTGCTTGTGCGATGAGCTGAGTCACGGTGTGTTCTTCGAGCCTGTCACTCTGACGTCTGTTATGTGCACGCTGGACTCTCCCTGATGTCCTCACACCTGGCTTCCCATTGGAGCTGGCTGCCCTTTTTCTCCTACTTGGCCTGTTGCGATGTGGCTTTTTTGTAGGTTCGTCCCTTCTTACAGCTTCTATGTCTTTGGTGGGATGTGTTGGACCCCCCCCACAGCGTGTTTTTGTGGCTCTGGTTGCCCGATTGGCGCTGTGTGTGGGGCATTCCTTTGTTCCTTCCCTGCCTCTGTTCGCTGCGGCTGGGTGTGGGCGCCTTTCATCCTGTGTTGTGGGCCCCTCACTGGCGGTACTGCTGCGCTTTGCCCCGCCTTTGCCTGACGCATCCTTTTGATGTACTGGTTGTCGATTTGCCCTCTGTCAGTTCTCCGGTGGCCTGTGCGGCGTTGGTGTGTGCCCTGGGGTTTCTGCCCCTCTGGTTTGGCTGCCGCTCTTGCCCCGTGGGTTTCATTCTGGCCGCTGCTGTTGTGTTGTCCGGTGTTGGTGGGTCCTCTGTTGGCCTGCTGGTGCCGGTCCTGGGGTGCTGTGGGGCGTACCTTCTGGTGTGTGTCTTGTTCCTGGGTCGGTGCCTCCTGGGGGTGCCGGGGACTTGCGTTTGGGCACTGTGCTGTCTCCCCTTTTTGGGGTTTCCTGCTACCCCGGTTCTTGCTGTTCTCGGGTGGTGGGCGTTCCATGGGTCTGTTCCCTTTGGGTCTCTTCTTCGGGGGTTGCCCCTGCTCTTGGCGTCTCTGTGGGTGTTCGCTCTTTCTGTTTGTGGCATGCCTCGAGTTGACGTGGGTTCCAGTCGCCTCTGTGGTGGCTGGTTCTTTTTTCGCTGGCTCCGCCTTTGCTTGCTCGTGGGTTTCCCTGTACTGTTGGGGTTTTCCTGCCTGCTTGCTTGCGCCTTGCCATCTGCTGCTCTTCTGTCTGAGTCGCTTCTCTCTTCATCTTCGGCGGCCTGTTGGGTTGCGTCCTGTTCCCCCTTCTGCTTCAGGCTTCCTGCCCCGCCTGGTGGTGGGTGGGTGTTCCTGCTCCTTGGGCCGCTGCTGGGGTGTAGAGGGGGGGGGTCCTGTGGGCTCCCCTGGTTCCGGTTGGCCTGCCGTGCTCCCTCGGTGGTCTTGCCTCCGCTGCTGGCTGGACTGTTGTGGCCGTCTGCTCCGCTTGGGGGTCCTGGTTCTTCCCTTCCTGGACTTTGTGGGGTTGGTCGTCCGTTGGGGCTCCTGTTTCCTGGCCCTGTTCCTCCCGTCCTGTGGGCTACGCCTGGTTCCTCTCGTGGGTGCTTGCTGGTGTTGTGCCAGTGGTTCTTTGGGGTGCTCTGTCCCTTCTGCCTGCACTTTGGTGGCTTGTGCTGCCTTGGGTGCTGCTGTTCTGCTCCTCCCTGCCTACGCCTGTTCTCGGGCGTGGTGTCTGGTGGGGGGTCCTGCCTGGGTCTTCCTGGTGCTGTGGCCTTCCCTTTGCTCCGGCCTGGGGCTTCTGGTGTTGTTCGGGGGCCTTTTCTGTGGGCTTGGCCTGGCTGCTTCTGCGGTGGCTCTCCCTGTGCTTGCCATTGGCTTGGTTCTGTTGTTTTCTGGCCGCCCCTCCTGTTTTCTGCCGTGGTGCCTGCCTTGGTTTGTTCCTGGCTGGGGCCTCCTGGCGGCTTCCGGTTCCTGTCCTGCCTTCTGATCTCTAGGGTGGTGTGCGGTCCCCGCGCTCCACTGTCGGTTCGGTGGTTGTGCTTCGTCTGGCCGGGTTGGTTCCTGCCTGGCCTCCTGGGGCTGCTGGGTGCTGTTGGCTTCTTGGTCCTTCTTCTCGCGGGGGTGTTTGCTCCCTGGGTTGTTCTGGTCTCGTCTGGTTCCCTTGGTGGGTGCCTGGATGAGGTTTTGGCTGGGACGTGCCGCTCCTGCATGTTGGGCTCCTTTTTGGGCTCTGTTGCCTTGCTCGTCTCCCTTTGGGTCCTGGCGGGGTGTTCTGCGTTGGGGCCGCTTCCTGGTGGTTCCTTCCCTGCTGTTGGTTCTCTTCCCGGGCTTGTTTCCCCGGTGTTGTGGGCCTGTGTGGGGTTCTGTGGCTCTAGTTCTGCCGGCTTCTTGCTGGTGTGTGTGTGGCCTTGGTCTGTGCCTCCTGGGGTTTTTCGGGCTGTGCTGTCCCTTTTCGGCCTGCTCGGGGGGTTTGTTGCCGGCCGTTTCCGGGTGCTTTCCTGGTTCTGTGGTCCTGGCTCGCTCCTTCCTCCCTTGCTTTCCCGTGATTTGTTGCCGGTGTGGGTCTGTTTGGGGACTCCTCCCTCTCGGGTTGTGGTGCTGTTCTGTGGTGCTCGTGCCTCTGCGGGTCCCTGCCTCCTGGCTGCGGGTTGTCTGTGGTTTCCTGCTGTTTGGTCCTCTGCTCTCCTTCTGGGGTTTGCTTGGGCCTGCTGTTCCTCCTGCGCGGTCGGGTTGCTTGGCTCTGTTCCGGGCTTCCCGGTTCTGTTTGCGTTTGTTGGCCTGTTGTTTGCGGTTTGCTTGGCTCCTCTCCGGCATTGCTGGGTTGGGTCCTTGTGGTTCTGGTCTGGGTGCTGTGCCCCCTGGGCTTTCTTTTTCCCGCTGCTCCTGCCCTTGCTGCTTGTCTGGCCTGGGTGTGGGGTTCCTGGGCGGTACTGTGTCGATTCGTCAGTTACGGTCGCTCCCTCCTGCCCCTGCTCTCTCCTGCCTCAAGCTGGGTATCGTTTGCGCAGATCCGCTGCTAACCACAGAAATTGTCATTCGCTGCATTATTTGTGTATTTTTCACCTGTATTGTCCTGCCTTGAGATCGTGTGCCCGTGTTTGTTGTTAATTGCTGCATTATTTATCTGTTTGTTTATACCCCTGCATTAGCTGCCTTGAGATCGTGTGCCCGTGTTTGTTGTTAATTGCTGCATTATTTATCTGTTTGTTTATACCCCTGCATTAGCTGCCTTGAGATCATGTGCCCGTGTTTGTTGTTAATTGCTTCATTGTCTGTTTATTTTTGCTCCTTGCATTGGCATTTGTGTGGCTGCCCCGCGTAGTTATTTGGTCGGTTTCACCCGACCCGGTCGGCGCTTCCGCCCCAGCCGCCATTGCTGTTGTTGTTGTTGTTGCCCAGAGCCTGCCCCCTCCACCACGCACCCGCCTCCCAGCTGCTCCTCCCTCCCACTAAGCATCAAAGCCTCCTCTCCAGACACCGTAGCGCTGTGACCGTCCTGAATTCGTCAGTTACGGTCGCTCCCTCCTGCCCCTGCTCTCTCCTGCCTCAAGCTGGGTATCGTTTGCGCAGATCCACTGCTAACCACAGAAATTGTCATTCGCTGCATTATTTGTGTATTTTTCACCTGTATTGTCCTGCCTTGAGATCGTGTGCCCATGTTTGTTGTTAATTGCTGCATTATTTATCTGTTTGTTTATACCCCGGCATTAGCTGCCTTGAGATCGTGTGCCCGTGTTTGTTGTTCATTGCTGCATTATTTATCTGTTTGTTTATACCCCTGCATTAGCTGCCTTGAGATCGTGTGCCCGTGTTTGTTGTTAATTGCTTCATTGTCTGTTTATTTTTGCTCCCTGCATTGGCATTTGTGTGGCTGCCCCGCGTAGTTATTTGGTCGGTTTCACCCGACCCGGTCGGCGCTTCCGCCCCAGCCGCCATTGCTGTTGTTGTTGTTGTTGCCCAGAGCCCGCCCCCTCCACCACGCACCCGCCTCCCAGCTGCTCCTCCCTCGCCCCTCCCCCCTCCCACTTATGACAGATGCTCTTGCGCGCAGCGGTCGCGCCCCATGCGCGCCGAAGGTGCGCCAAAGGTAAGCCCGTCTACGCCCGTCCGCGCCTGGACCGCGCCCAGCGCCAGACCCCCTGGCCCTTGTACCACCTACCCCACCCGGATTACATACGACGCCAGCACCCTCTTAGCCCTAAACCCCGGCCGTCTCCCCAACTGCGTCCAAGCCGCTCCTAGACACACCCATGGACCCTTCTCCTGCAACTCCTGCAAGTATGACGGCACCAAAACCAACTCCTCACCCACTAGCACCAAACAGAGATCTGACACCAACCACCTAAAATGCATCCTGCTCAACACCCGCTCGGTCCACAGACACGCCATCGACCTTTGGAATCTACTAGACACCATCTCTCCGGACGTCGCCTTCCTAACAGAAACATGGATGAACGCCTCTCCTGCCCCAGACATCACCATTGCCATCCCGGAAGGCTACAAGATCATCCGTAAGGACCGCACCGACCAAACAGGAGGAGGCATCGCTATCTTCCATAAGAACTCCATCCGCATCTCAACCAGCTCAGACGTCAACCTTACCAGCGCCAAACACCTTCACTTCCAGATCCACACCGATCCCAAGACCACACTCAGAGGCACCCTCCTCTACCGACCACCAGGATCCCGTGCACAATTCACTGAAGACATCACTGATTTTATCACCCCACACGCCCTCCCCTCCGAGGAATACATTCTACTGGGATACCTCAACTTTCACCTGGAAAAGAGCAATGACAGCAACGCCACCACCCTTCTGGATAATCTCGCCAACCTCGGACTCAAACAACTTGTCACTTCCCCCACCCACATCGCAGGTCACATACTCGACCCTATCTTCACCTCCAGCAAACATGTCTCCTTCAGTCACACCACAACTCTACATTGGACGGACCACAGCTGCGTTCACTTTAGCTACAATAAGACCACAACTCACAACCATCCTCAACCTACTCTGCGAAGAAACTGGAACAAAATCACCATCGACCGGATCTCCTCATCCCTTCTTCAAAACCCCCCTGTCCACTCCTCAAACCCCAACCAAGCAGCCATTAACCTCACCCAATGGCTATCCAACAGCGCCGACATCCTAGCACCGTTGAAAAAACGCCAAATCAAGCTAGGCAGCAAGAACGCCTCCTGGTTCAACGACGAACTTAAGAAATCTAAGAAACTCTGTCGCTCCCTCGAAAAGGCCTGGAAAAAAGACCCAAACACCAGCACCAGGGACGCCTTCAAAAACGCCACCCGCACACACCACCAACTAATCCGGTCTGCCAAGAAAGCCGCACTCAAAGACCGACTAGATAACAACGCCCACAACAGCAAGGAATTATTCAACATCGTCAAAGAGTTTACCAACCCCTCAGCCAACTCCAACGACATCACCCCCTCTCAAGCCCTCTGCAACTCCCTAGCTTCATTTTTCCACAACAAAATTGCAGACATCCACAACAGCTTCGACAAGCGACCCGGAGACCAACCCACCCAACCCTCTGCAGGACCTTCACCCCCCTTGAACATCCTTAATGACTGGAACCCAATCTCCACTGAGGACACCATCCGCCTGATGAACTCCATCCACTCAGGATCCCCCACAGACCCATGCCCTCACCACATCTTCAACAAAGCAGACTCCATCATAGCACCACACCTCCGAGACGTCATCAACTGCTCCTTCAACTCCGCCACCTTCCCGGAAAGCTGGAAACATGCCGAACTCAGCGCCCTTCTGAAAAAACTCAGCTGACCCCACCGAACTCAAAAACTACCGCCCCATCTCGCTCCTTCCATTCCCGGCCAAAGTCACAGAGAAAGCTGTCAACAACCAGCTCGCCGCATTCCTCGAAACCAACAAATCCCTCGACTCCTCACAGTCCGGCTTCCGAGCCAAACACAGCACTGAGACCGCCCTCATCGCAGCCACAGACGACATTCGAACTCTACTGGACAATGGAGACACAGTCGCCCTCATCCTCCTCGACCTCTCCGCAGCCTTCGACACAGTCTGTCATAGCACCCTATTACAGCGCCTCAGAAACATCGGAATCCAAGGAAAAGCACTGGATTGGATCATCTCGTTCCTCACCGGAAGAACCCAAAGAGTCCGCCTCCCACCATTCAAGTCTGAAGCCACTGAAGTCATCTGCGGCATGCCACAAGGATCTTCACTCAGCCCCACCCTCTTCAACGTATACATGAGCCCCCTCGCGGTCATCGCACACCAACACAACCTCAACATCATCTCATACGCTGATGACACTCAACTGATCCTATCACTCACCAAAGACCCGAACACGGCCAAAACCAACCTACATGAAGGAATGAAAGAAGTAGGCGAGTGGATGAAGCACAGCCGATTAAAATTGAACTCAGACAAAACAGAAGTCCTTATCCTAGGTACCTCCCCCTCCGCCTGGGATGACTCTTGGTGGCCAGAGGCCCTTGGAAAAGCACCCATCCCGACGGACCACGCACGGAACCTGGGCGTCATCCTGGATTCTTCACTCTCCATGTACAGACAAGTCAACGCCGTTTCATCATCCTGCTTCAATATTCTTCGCATGCTCAAAAAAACATTTCGCTGGATCCCCACCGAAACTAGAAAAACTGTCACCCACGCTCTGGTCACGAGCCGCCTGGACTACGGAAACACCCTATACGCCGGTACCACCGCAAAACTCCAGAAAAAACTCCAACGCATTCAGAACGCTTCAGCCAGACTCATACTAGACATCCCGCATAAAGACCACATCTCTGGTCACCTGAAAAACCTCCACTGGCTCCCCGTCAATAAAAGGATTACTTTCCGCCTCCTAACCCATGCTCACAAAGCACTCTACGAACTTGGACCCGATTGCCTTAACACACGACTCTCCTTCTACACCCCCTCCCGCCAGCTACGATCCTCCAACCAAGCCCTTGCTACTGTACCTCGCAT
This sequence comes from Lissotriton vulgaris, assembly GCF_964263255.1. NCBI lineage: Eukaryota > Metazoa > Chordata > Amphibia > Caudata > Salamandridae > Lissotriton > Lissotriton vulgaris. Next base: position 43,537 of record NW_028252814.1, on the reverse strand, counting down.
CAACAAAACCACCATGGGAGGTAGATCCTTCTCCTACCTGGCAGCTAAAACCTGGAACTCACTTCCCACTCACATTCGCCTCACTCAGAACCACCTAGCATTCAGAAAGCAACTTAAAACTTGGATATTCGACAAGTAATTCCCCCATCCTTCTTCAAGCGCCTTGAGACCCTCTGGGTATGTAGTGCGCTATATAAATCATTTGACTTGACTTGACTTGACTTGATTGGGCGCCTTCTTTGTGCGGCCCTCTGTGACTCGTGGGGCGGCTGCTGGGGTTTCCCGGTCGCTCTGTGCTCCACACCTGCCTTGTGTTCCTTCCCTTTGGGGTTGGGGTTTTCTGGCCTTGTGGTCGTTTTTTCTGTTCCTGGCCTGGTTGAGTTTTCTTTGGGGCTTGTTTCCGGTCTTGTTGGCCTCTCCTTGTTTGGTGGGCTGGGTTCTGGGGTTCTTCCTCTTCCCTGTCTTTGGGTCGGGTTCTCGTTCCTGGTTGGCTCCTGGGTGCTTGTTGCTTCCTGGGTTTCCTCCTCGGGTCTCTTGGCCTTGTGTCCTTTTTGGGATGGGTGCTTGTGCCTGCGCTCTGATGGCCGTTTCTTTCTTTGGCTTTCTTCCGGGTTGTCTCGTCTTCTTGGTGGGTCTGCCTTGCCCTGTGTGCCTTCCGGCTGGTTCTGTCCTTGGCGGTCTTCTCCGGTGGGTTGTTTTGGCTCGTCTTGGTGTCCTGGTCCGGGTCCCGGTTGCCGGTTTCTCGGGTTGGCGGCCTCCTTTCTTTGGTGCCCTGGCCTTTTTTCTTTGTCTCCGGTCCTTGTCCCTGTTGTCCTGTTCTGGGTTGCGGGCCAGCTGTTTCCTGCTGTCTTCCTTTCCTCCTCGGTGCTCCCTTGGGTGGCTGCTTTTGTTGTGGGTTCCTGGGTGTGCTTGTGCGTGCGGAAGGCCGGGTTTTCTGCTTTGGTATTCTCCACTTGTTAGTATGAAGGTGTTGAGGACGGAGGGACCTGGGGGTAATGTCCTATTACTTACCGGTAATCTTCATTACTCCGGGTCCCGTAGTCCTCGACACCTTCATACGCCTCTCCCTCCCTCCTGGGCAGCCGGCCTTCCTGTCTGGGCTTGTTAGTACAGACGGGATGCTGGGTAAGTACTGCTTATGTACTCCCGGTGGGAGGGGCAGTATTAGTAGCCCAGCATGCCTCTGTTCTTTTTTTCTGTCAGGAGATGGTTATCTCCACTTGTTAGTATGAAGGTGTCGAGGACTACGGGACCCGGAGTAATGAAGATCACCGGTAAGTAATAGGACATTAAACAACATTTATTTATGTTTATTTTTTATATATATTGTATATCATCACTAAAATAAAGTTATCATGCCTGAAAAATCATGAAAGTGAAAAGGACAGCAAAAGGACAATTATCTGAAGAAAATTCAACAACCAGTATTGGATGACCAACATCATGTGGGTAAAAAGAATAAGTCTAACGGTAAGAAAAGGATTTCATTAAAAAACTTTAAAAGTCTAGAAACAGTGTGCAGAATGTGCTAACTACTGAGAATGGTTCGACCAGAAAAAAACAAATGAATAACAGGAAATGAAAAAAAGAAAATTTACAATCAAGAGATTCGATGTATGATAAAAGAAGGCAAAATTAGTATAAAGAAATTTGTTAAAAAAAAAATTATAATAGAGTGGTTCTTAACTTTCTCAAAGATATGAAAAAATATAGAAAAAGAGCACTATTTTATAAAAAGAAGAAGCATATTGAATCCATTGTTCAAAAGGCTTTTGAAGTAAAAAGGAAACTATTCATTTTAGTTTTAAACAGAATTTGATCACTAGATAAACCAATCCATTTAATCAAGGCCAAAAGTAAGAGGAAAAGAGTAAATAATAGAACTAATTTTTGTGGGGTGAATGGAAACACAGTTCAAGTTCAGAGCCTATCTTTAATGACGAGAGTTATTTTCAGACCAACAATTTATTGCATGCAGTTGATACCAGTGGTCGAGCTTATGAGGTTAGAAATGGTTGTCCAATTGAGAAAGAGAAGATGGTTCCCAGAAATGTAGAAGAAGTGTTAGCTGATGAAGTTCTAGGAAGACGTCCTAAAGCCCCAGTGGAGTAGTATTTGTAGTGTACAATACGAATCTATTGAAATTTTACACAATTTCTTACGAGCATATTGTAATAAAAGTGTTAAACAAAAGATTAAGGCATTGCAAGGACTAGACCCTTGCAGAGTGAGAAAAAATACTGGTTTGCAAGGTCATTCTCTGGCTTGTCTTTCTAGAAAAGTATGTCAAAGTGTTTTTCACCATTACAGGATGTTAGCAGTGCATCATTCTCAAATGCGGAAATTAGTCAGTAGATTGTAATATGCAAAAAGTCCAGCACTAATGTTAAATGAGTTGAACAGTGCTCTTTTGCATGGATCAGTATCAGATGTGAAGTAGGTTTGTGATGGAATTGAGTTTTGTTACTTTGGTCCTGAACAAGAGAGTGCAGAAAGTGTTACATTAATAGAAGAAAATGTTGAAGAGAATGTGGAACATAGTAGTACAAAAAATTTTGAAGAACAAATTACAAAGTTTAAGGTGAAAGGCCAAATTATTCATTATTTGTTGTCGGCGAACTCACTATAAAAATCGGACTAGGACTGTTGATTTGTATTTAGAAAGTGAAAGAGAAAATAATTTGCAACTTATTTGTTGGTAGAGAATTGTTTTGATTTGGGTTCTGACCAGCGTTTTTGTAAATATTGTTATAACAAATTAGACGAGAATAAAATGCCCGCTAGAGCTGTCCATAATAATCTAGAGTTCGTAACTAGTCCTCCAGAACTGATAGATTTAAATACCTATGAGTCTATTCTCATTCAATGTGCAACCATTCGTATGGAGCCTAAAACAGGTAAATTGCCTCCTTTAGATATACAGAGAGAATTAAGAGGAGTTCTATATTTACCTCTAGATTTAAAGAAAAATATTGAAACGATTGGTGTAGAGAATGTAGAAAATGAACCACTAGTTATTCTAGTTAATGGTGTTCCGACTAAGAGTAAAAAAAATCTGGCAAGAATTGGTGGATGTTAGGAAAGCAAAAAAGGCAACATTGTATCTGATAAAAAACAATGAGAACTATAAAAATGTGAATATTGGAGAAGAAGAAATACTTTTAAGAGCTGAAACTGAAACGTCAAGTGGGCAAATTGAAAAAGTTGACATGTCCAGAACTGAAGAAATCTATGAACATTACAGTGTACATCCACTTCATTCAAAAGAAGTGATGGGGAATACTATTGAGTTATTTCAAATGAAAAAAGCAAAGGGAAGTCCCATGAGTGTATGGGAAGAAAGCTTGGAAGCTCATTTTTTGCTGCAGTTGTTCCCAACAGGAAAAGGACGATATGATGAACGACCTGTCTAGATTCCTGCATCTGAATATCGGACAAGATTGTATGCAGAAGATCTAAGATTTTGACAATGTATCTCATATATTTGTCATCTTTTGTTTGAGAGTGACTTGTCTGGACTTTCATATGCAGTCAATCACATATTGAAAACAGGAGTACATCTGCAAAATGTTTCTGCTAAGGAATTTATGGACAAAGTACACCAGAGAGATGATCATTTAGAATCTCAGCTGATTAATCTGATGGCATGTCAGCGTGGCACTAATGAGTATTTATACCGTCGTCATGGAGAACTTAAATGTATGCTAAGGAACTTAGGAACTCCTACATGGTTCCTTACCTTAAGCTGTGCTGAATACGCTTGGGATGATTTACTTGAATTTCTTCGAGAGGCAAATTCGAATATAAAAAATATTGAATACAAGACACCAGGAGAATTGTGCTCTTTGGATCCTGTTAATGTATGCAGGTATTTAAATAATATATTTGAAGCTATGATGTCTTTTATCAGCAATAAAAAAATCCTCCTCTTGGAGAAGTTGTGGATTTCTTTTGGATGCCCCCAAATTCGGAACAGATTCGGATAATACTGTTTTGTCTTTCATTAAAGAATATGCCACATGTGCTAGACCCAAAAGCACAGAAGAAAACAACTTAAGACAACACGTCTTACGATTCCAAAGCCATCGATGTGGAAAATGCTGTCGACGAAAGTACAAATCTAAGGACACGTTTATACCAAATGTCGTTTTGGATTTCCACGTTCTGTAATATTCAAAGGAAGAGTAAACAGTTTTATGTCAGCTATGCGACATACCATCACAAGAAAGTCTCCCAAAAATACCTACAATTTGAGAAGAAGTGAAGAATCAAAATACATAAATGATTACAATCCGGTTATTCTGTCACTGTGGAATGCTAACATGGATATTCAGTACGTTGCGGACAATGTCATTGCTGTTGCTCGATATGTAACGTCCTACATTACAAAATCAGAAAAGACGGAATTGAAAGAAATGTGGCAAGAGATTTCTCACGAGAAGAGTCTAAGTAAGGAATTATACAGTTCCAGTTTGAAGATGTCATCCCATCGAGAAATCGGAGCGTATGAATGCTCAGATCGATTGTCATCTGCTAGTTTATACTCCAAATCTAGAAGTCTCATTTGGGTGAGTCTAGGTCTTGCTGCAAAGCAAAATCAAGTACTTAAATCTGTATAAGAAATCAAATATTTAGCAGAAAAAGATCCGGAAAGTACAGATATTGTAAAAAACAAACGTGTTGGACACATATTATCCAAATAGAAGTCATCCTCTTGAGAACATATGTCTCTATGAAGTGCTGCAAAACTACACTTTTAAACGGAATACTACAGAAAACATCAATTATGCAAAATATGCAGTTATTGGTTCCGAAGGATGTTTGGTGAAACAAAGGAAAGCAACCTGATGAATGGAATAGCAATGGGTCAGATAGGGTAGAACTATATAAAACCTGTGTGATCAAATCAAGGATACAATCACGAAATCCACAAGGAGTAATTTGTGGTGAAAAATAGTTTTTCCCATCAGATACCCGTCCTGTACCGCCCTGCATCATTTGGGAACTTTCACCCGAAGGAAGTGGTAAACATCCACTGTAGATTAGGTAGACTGTAGCCTAATCTGGTGAGAGGAAACTAAGATGTAGCGGCTGATTGAATGGCATCAGGAAGTGATCTGATTAGCAGTGCAAAACTTAAATGATAATGGTGCAAAGTAAGTTAATAAGATTGGGTTGTGGAAATGGAAGGGAACAATTTTAATAGAATACTATCCACACCCAAGGCTAAAAACAGAGCAAGGTAGTGTTTAACAAATGACTACTCAGATGGATTGTAGGTCGACATGTTTCTGCAGTTAATGTAGAGTCTAATGATCTCTTCCTGCTTCATCAGGACCTTGACATAATGCTACTGCTTAGTGTACAAAAAGGTGAGAGAAATAAAATAAAATCATATCATCTGGTGTGCGTCCATGTAGATAATGCAGGTGGTCAAGTATTTACAGTAGACAAACAAACAGAAAAGACACACAGTTAATGGCCATAGTCCACAAGAACAACAATTTATGTAGAAAGAATTTTTCATTTGCCAATGGTTTTTAGGTCAAAAGGTTTTTAGTCAATAAACAATCCTGTGTTTGTCATTATATTTAAATCAAGGACAACGGATATAATTATATCCACTCACCCAATTTGTGGGGAATATACTCTCCACCTCACCTGGCTGCAGCTCAGGTATAAATGGAGCACCGCTCTATAAGGGGAGAAGCAGAAGAAAAGTAAAGGAAGGACTAGCAAGCTGTTTTTAGTAACTTTATTTTGGAAGAAGAAATATGTGCCCAATGATATTGTATTAGGCACAGTGCATGCAACTTTATCATATGTAGGCTAGCTTTTTAGCTGATCGAGTATAAGTACTAGTTGTATGTATGTGTTACAAGGCAGCCTATACTGTTCGCCGAGCATTCACAAACGCGAGCTCGATGGTGGTTAATGTCAGGCGTTTTTAGAGTTGTAAATGGTATTGCATTGAATATATGCGCTTGTATATAGAATAATCAGACAGGTATGGCGAGGACTGCCATCTTTAGCTGATCTGTTAGCCATGTATGATGTTTATCATCGAGTGCCCCGCGTCAACTACACCTCAAGATCTATGCTTCGAAAAAAGAATACGATCCACAGCAGGCCATGTAGAAGCATTAAGGAGGCGCTGTTAGAAGCAAAGAGTATTACTGCACGTACCCTGGCCGGCTTACCTGTCCGTCGATACTCCTGACATCTGTCTGGGCTGTCTTCGTGGAAGGTACCTAGACGGACAGGGAGCCACCATAAGAACGCTGCCATTACGTGCCCCTGGGTCACCTGATCACGTAAAAAACATCTCAAGACGTCAGGGTCTAATGGGGTATGTAGTTAGTCTGGATTGTGTCAAACGCGATGTAAAATTAAAATAAAATTACAAAGCGAAGAACTACCGCCACACTGGCACAGAGCTTATATGCACATGTAATTCGTACCGTTTGGGAGCATGACGAGAAGATTCTACCGCATCATGCCTTCAACTGACGTAATCACGTCATGAAGACGCCAGGGTATGATGGGGGATGTAGTACGGCTGCGTTTCATATTGCAATATAAGAGACTATCGTCTTGGAAACACCAGACGTGTAATGTAAATTTGAAGCCACTTAATTAGTCTATTTTCTTAGCTAACAGTCATATGTAAACGACTCGATATTACTAGTAGTCGTTTTTTATTGCCTAGAGAGTGCTGCCAATTTAATGGGAGCTCTATTGAATTCACCCGAGATAAGGAACAGTATTCACACTGTAGTGCAGAGTGTGATTTGAGGAAGATGCCCATGATGTTGTTTCAATAGTCTGAAGAGGTGTAAGATGACCCAAGTGTAGGATAGAATGTTGAAACAATTTTTGGAAAAAAATAAATTCTAAAATTATCGCGTGATCGTTTAACAGGCACTCTGTCAGCTCCTTTATACAATAACCTCACTGTATGCTGCACACTTTATTTGTAAATATACCGGCAAAGATGTTGTTTACTTAACGGGCTACGACCCGAGAACTAGAATTTGTCGGTATTATTATTACAAACTTTGATTTACAGCCGGATTATAATGACATCCACGGGATGTCTTCGTTCAGTCCCGTTTTATCGGTCTGTAGTTTGTGCACCCATCTTTGTTCTTTTCAAAATAGAAATGCAGTAATGTCTGAGATGTGTGTAGGGATCACAAACAAAGGAAAGGAAATTTAATTAATCACAGGAAACTGAGTTGCAACACTGCTTAATAAGAGAATTTTACTATTTAGCACTTTTGCAACTGTTCAAATCGTGGCGTTCAGAATTGGAATTACTTGGAGATTTTCAGAGCTATGAAGATTCCTTCAATGCTTGCAAAGATACCATAGAATGTACTGTTTTTGCAAATTATGTGAACATGCTGAACAATGAAATTAATCAAGAAGCTACTATTGCAGTTGAGATTGCTAGAGACAGTTCTCAAGAGAGTTAAAGTTCTGCTCCACTGAGTCAAGATCCACTAGGACAACTAATTGTAGAAAATGAAGCAGCAATCACCATGAATTAGGTGGACACAGCAATGCATCAAGCTCAAGAAGATATTATGACCTTAGCTAACTTGGAAGAACAACTAAATGTTAAACAGAAAGAAACAAATCAGCAAGTGAGACAACAGATTGACCATGGATTTCTTCATGAAAAGAAAGAATTCATTAAATGAAATGAAAAGACCATTTATATAGCGCGGTGGCTACCCTTAGGCGTCCCAGTGCTGCAGAAGTCACGCTTATAACAGAGCCGATAAAAGCTACTCTGGTTTATTAAAAAGCAGGGTTTTTAGGAGTTTGCGGAAAGTGAGTAGTTTGGGCTCTGATCTGAGTGGGAGGGCATTCCAGAGTTTGGAGAGATTATGGGAGAATGTGCGGCCTCCACACCTAGCTTTCTTGAATCTGGGTATTACGGCAAGAAGGAGGACCCTGATCTGAGCTGTCTGGCGGGATGGTAGGCGGCTATCAGGGGGCGATTTATAATGGGGCCTGTTTCCCAGAAGGATCGCTATGTGATGCACATTGCCTTGAATTCTATTCTTGCCCTCACTGGGAGCCAGTGAAGGTCCTTCCTTCTGGATTTGATAGAAACTCGTCGGGGGATTTGAAGGAGGGTTCTAGCAGCACAGTTCTGCACAGCACATGCACATTATTTCAACCTATCCAAATGTATGTGAGTGGACAAGCTGGAATAGGAAAAAGTTTTTTAATTAAAGTAATCACCAGTTATCTACAGAAAATAACTGACTCACATTTGTCTTGGCTGGGTTGGCAGCACACAACATTAAAGGAATTACATTGCATTGTTTACTAATGCTACCAGTGGAGCATGAAAACGAATTGGAATATCACAACCTATCTGGAGAAGCTTGTTGTGAAGTTTCAAGAGAGCTAAAGAAAATGAAACTTCTGATTATTGATGCGGTAAACATGGTCTCAAACTTAATGCTTGCTTTTGTGCATTTAAGAATGTAGCAAATTCTTAAAACAGAGTACCATGTCTTATTTGGAGGAAAACATGTCATCGTTTTTGGAGATCTACTGCAACTTACTCTCGTAAAAGGACAACCAGTATTTAAAACACTTGCACATGAAGACACCAGAAAGTCTTTGGGTTGTGTTGGAAATGTTAATATTTGGTCATATTTTGAATACAAAGAACTCATTACAAATATGCGACAGGCAAATTATGTTGATTATGGAACTATTCTTCAAGATATAAGAATTGGAGTACTGACAGAAAATGGCAAACAAGCTTTGCAGAGTCGATTACTTTCCAATTTGTTTCCAAATGAAAATATAGTTCCAGAGAAAATATATATAAATTGCAGAAAATAAATCTATAATCTGCTTAATGCCAACACTGCTAGAGTATTGTACATTCAACAAACAACTTTTTAAGCTGGAAAATTAAGAAATAATAAAAATGGAAGCCATTGATAAAATAGAGCATGAAGGAATCACTATTATTTTGACAGAAAAATGTAAAATATAAATTGGATTCTTTAGAAACATCAATATCTAAAACTGCTGGTTTAGAAAAGAATCTATATGCATGTATAAACTATCGGGTAATTTTAAGGCATAATTTGGATGTAGAAAAAGCTTTAGTTAATTGAGCAATGGGCAAACTTGTGGATATTGTTAATTATCAGAATAAAGATGGAATTGAATTTTTAAAAATTAAATTTGATCAGATTGAAGAAGTAAAACAAAATTGGTCGTTGTTCAGTTCATTTTTTGCTTGTTAAAGATTTATATGTCCGTAGAAAACAGTTTCCACTTTCTCTGGCATATGCAGTGACTATTCATAAATCTCAAGGTTTAAGTGTAGACAGTGCTTTGGTGAACATTGGAAGTACTGTGTTTAAAGAGGGGATGGCATATGTTGCTTTGTCCTGAGTCAGAAATATATCTGGTTTGTTTTTGATTGATTTTGAGGACACAAAAGTTACTGCAGATGCAAACTGTGTAAAAAAGTATAATAGGTTAAGAATAGCGTATGCTCTCAATTTAGGTCAATATCCTGCATTTGAAAAGCGTGTGGTAGGTCGAAAAAGAAGGTATGAGAATATCTGTAGTGAAGGTATAGAGAAGGAAAAAAAACAAGATAATGTTGTGATTGCAAGCAAAAAGAAAAAGGACCCTGTTGAAGAGATTGTTGGTTATCAGTTTGAAAATAGTTCCGGTGTCTAACTGCTATGCTAATGTAGTGGTCAATGTTGTTTTTTTTCTTGAAAGTTTGCAACAGAAAATCATGGAGAATCGTGAAAAAAGATTTTGTTCCTTGTTGCATTGTATTTATGAAAAATTGAGAACTGATAAAAGTAAAATGCAAAGCGTTTCTGATATTCGTAATCTTTTGGATGTATGTTCTGGTTCTACACCATTTACGCAGAATATCCAACAAGATGCTCAGGAATTTCGAATGTATATGCTTACCTTATTGGAAAATTAAGGCATAGAAATTGAAAATCTTTTTGGCCTTTGTTATAAATGGGAGCATCAATCTGAAAATTGTATGTTTACATGTAGCACTAACATAGACACTGAAACATTTATATATTTGACAATTACCAGACTGTAAATTAGTGTCTTTCAACAAACTAGTTAAAGCAGCAAATCAAAACATGGAGTGTAGCCAATGCAAATCAGAAATGTTATCAACATTATTTATACAAAGATATATGGACAATATATAATTTTCATGATGCAACATTGTAGAGCTGATGGAAGAAAATTGGAAACTGTAATTAAACATTTTGTAGGAAGTCAACTATCAATATCAGGAAGGACTTTTGTAGCAGTAGCATTATTTTTCCATGATGGTGCTTCCACAACATCTGGACATTACACTGTCTATTTAAAATGTGATAATAGATGGACATATTGTAATGATGCTCAGTTGGTTTTTAAACAATGTTTGCCTAGCAAAATACAAAATTCCTACCTAATATTTTCAAAGCCAAAGTTTTAGGAACATCATTTGGCCTCTGAGGAATTTATTAATATGTACTAAAATGATTACTATTGGACAATTTCAATATAAAGGATTTCAAGAATACTATTTGGCCAAGAGGAAAAGGACTTTTTCTTCCACATTCTGTCAGCATTTATTTTTCAAGAACATTATTTACAGTGTATGAAAATTAAAAATAATTGTTCATCGTATTATTATTTGAGTTCTTTCAAATTCAAGTAAAAGATTTCTCTTAGAAAAAAAGCATTTTACATATGTGTGATTTGTATTCTATGGTTTGTTATTGAGGATGTAGTTTTCGTGGGATGTTCAGAAATAGTTAGGTATATGATAAATATGTTAGATGTAGTTTTTTTTTAAACAATCTTATTGATTGTTTTTTTGCCCACTGTTATGTGATGAGTACGATTGAAATCACTGTTTCTAGTGAAATTCAATATATTCTGAGAACAGCAAAAAAGGCAAAGAAAATCATTTATAAAATGTTAAAAATGAAGCTGTGTTGTAAAAAAATTGTATATTATATATTATAACTGTATTTTGTCTTCTCTTTCACAGATCCTAATTCTAAAACATGACATTTTAAGAAATTTAAATTATAAAAAACAACTGAAAAAAATATGTACCTTTTTTATTTCTATTTCTGTGAAGGTAAGATTAACTAAGTATTCATATGCACAATGGGCTGTGTTTGCACACTGGTGATGAAAGGGGGTGGACGGAGTAGTTATTTGTGGAAAGATGCTCTGTGGGCGTTTTAAGTTACGGGATAAAGTTGCCTTGAATCCTGAGTGTCGCTGGGGGCCAACGAACCCACCAGATATGTGCAGAAAGTGCCAGAGAGTTGCATTGCAGAGAGGTGTAAAATGGGACATGTCTTCGGACTACCTCTCTGCAATGCAGCTGTATGGTGTTCAATAGAGAAACATGGTGAGCTAGTAGGACCCAGGGACTTTCAGGATTAAAAGAGACTAAATTCCTTAACTTAAAACACATCACAGAGTGTGTTTGCACATGTCACATGAGGCCCCATCCTTTCCCTTCACCACTCTATAAACATGTCCTTTCACTTTGCCAAAACCCAAGTACTTATAAATTTATCTTGTTCTCTCTTTGCAGTACTAAAATTATTACTCATATAGTTAAGGATTGGCCTAGCCATTAACCCTAGTACAAGTTAATTTCTTTATATACTATGCAAGCAGATCTGCAAGAAGCTACAAAGTAGGACCGCAATCATTTCAATTTTTGGAGACATAACTCTGTGCTTACCTCATGTCACTCTCATGCAGTTTTTTATACAAGTAACTAGCAATATGTTCTTATTGTAACAGTCTGCTAATACCAAAGTACTTATTGGGCAAATTTAGAAGCATCCTGTGCCAACAATATGTCACTTTTTGTAACATAGTTATAGCGCAAGACACTCTTTCATATTTACAAAGAGAGGAAAAGGTACTCTGCGTACCTTTTCTTCTCCATGTAAATACAACCTCATCCTACACACCACTTTGCATTGAAAGGGCGTTCTATAGGTGTTGCTGTGCGTGTTTGCACAGAACACTCATAGAACAAGACACATATCCAGATTTATCAGAAAACATAAAGGAGAATTGTTTTCATTTCTCCTCATTTTTTTTCTTTCAATATATGCTACAATGCACAGCATACATTGAAGGAGAAAAATGCTTTCACTGATTGTTTTTGTGCAGGAAGGTGTGTCTTCTTGCGAGAGAGAAAGTTTTTTTATGTGTAAAACCTTTTATTTAAATGTTAACAAGTCGGAAATGTATGTATAAATTTGTATCTTTGATTAGATGAGATGTATTGCTTATGTCAATATTTTATGTGATTCTCTGAAGCAAAAGCTTTTTTTAAATAAGACATGTACTTATACAATTGAATAAAAAATCCAGTTTTTTAGACACTTAGTTTATTGTTTCTGCTATGTCCTCCGCACATTGTTGTATGCATGATTCTCTAGTTGCCTAGGAATTGTTTACCACATTTGTTTTTCCCTGTCCTAGGAACTGAACCACATATAGTTCAGGGGGCCCTTGATGAATTCCAATATTGTCACTCCAAATTATAACTGTTTACTACCTACACTCCATGCAAATCTACTCTACAACACACCAATAACCTCTATTATACTTTACTTCACACTATGGTATGCCTTCCGAGTCAGCTCTACTCCACTGTACAAGTCTTTACCTCACTCTACTCTACACTACAACAATACACTCCATGCAGCTCCACTGTTTAACACACTACTGTACTCTAAGCAACTCCACCCTATGCCACTCTATGCGCCATTGTACTTCATAGCACTGTATGTCAATTCACTTTACCACACTGTACAACACTGTACTGCACATCACTCCACTCTACAAAATTCAACTAGACTTTATGCAACTCTACTGTAGTCTACAGCACATTCCAATACGTTATGACACACCACTATAGTCTCCTGTACAACATGGTACTCCAATTTATGACACTTATCTCGACTTCATGCTAAACTAACCCCCTCTACTGCACTCCACACCACTATAGTTTACACCACACCACTCCACTCTGCGCTCCCACACTCCAGTGTACTCTACTTTATCCCTCTCTACGACACTGTACCATACTCTGCTCTACACCGCTCCACTCTACTCCACTGCACAACACTGTACTACACTCTGTAACACTCTACTCCACTCTATGCCCATCCACTCTACACCACTGTATGACACTCGAAAACACGCCACTCCACTCACCTCTAAGATACAACACTCCACTATATGACACAGCAAGCCACTCTAGGACACTCTTCTCCACTATACTCTAAAACATTCCACTCTATGATACTCCACTTTACAACACTATACTTCACCCTACTCCAATCTGAAACATTTTATTCTAATCTTTGACAATCTATGACATCCTATTCTACTGTATGACATATCAGTCCACTGTACAGCTTGCCTCTCCAGTCTACGATACTTGACTCCACTACACAACTCTCTACTACACTATATAACACTTTACTGCACTGTACGATAGACCACTCCACTTCACTCTATTCCACTCTACAATAATTCACTCTACAACAATATACTCTACAACACTCTCTTCCACTGCACTGTATGGCACTCCACACACCACTACACTTGACTACACTGGACTATATGATTTGAAATACATTTTTATTAAACATTATAAAATACATTGAAATTCAATTAACAAAACAAAGGTTAAAGCTTAGTTATATTTAGGATGTTTTATATATACAAACCAAACTTAAACTATACAAACTTATAGTTATAGCTTTTCTTTGCAATGTATCCACCACCTTCAAATTATTATAAGTAGCACACCTCCTTACAAACTTTTTTCAGCTCACTAACCAGACAACACCAGCTATAACTCACCATCCTTTCATTCACTGTGTTGTCACTAAAAATTACACACTACAGTATGACACTAAACTGTATGAGACTCTATGCCACTCTGCTGTATGACACTGCACTCTGCAAACACTGAGCTGTATGACAATCTACTCAGCTGAACTCCACTCTAGCCACTACATTCTACAACACTCTCCTACACTCTATGACTCTCTAAAACATTCTACTCTGGGAACTCGACTCCACCACACTCCATTTTACGACATTCCTGTTGACAACACTACACTGTACAACGCTTGACTCTACTGTTTGACACACCACTACACTTTACAACACACTGCTCCACTCTGCTATACTCCACTCCACAACACACAATGCCACTCCACTTTACTACACTATTCGGTATGTCACTCCACTCCACTCGACTTTGCTCTATTTCACTCTACAATACTCCTCTCTGTGACATTAGACTCTACTACACTCTCCTTCACTGTTCTGTACAATACACCACTTTACGACACTCCAATTAATGGCACCCCACATTATGATTTCAAACAAATTTTTTATTAAAAAATTAAAATCATTATTAAGATTTTTAAAATGAAAGGCTATGGATAATTTATAGTTAGAAACACTTTCTTTCCATACAAACCTAACTTGAAATACACAGACATTAAAAATTGTAAAGTTATAATTAGAACTTAAATTTATATTTTATGCTCCACCTTCAAATTATTATAAGACGTGCACCTTCCAACACAGTCTTGTCACCTCACTTGCCACACTATATTAACTGTAACTCATGCCTTTTCCATATACTGGTTATACCCTTGAATACAATTCAAACACAAAAAGTGCCAGGGGAGATTTTAAAACCAGTGGGTATTCTCTCCTAGAACAAAAGTAATATAAATCAGCAAAGTACATGGGTCTAGATGAAGAACTATATATGGTATGAAACCTAAGATGTAAAGGAATATTTCCTAATTTGGACGAAAACCCTCACCCACCAGTGGCGGCATGCTTCATCATAGGTTTTCTCCAAACACCACAACAAAAACTTGTGATTTGGGATACAACTCCTAAAGAAATTTGGGGGGGCTCTTTGGATGCTTTAATATAACCCTATGTGAGTTGGTAGTCTGGGAAGGTAGTCCGGAGCGTGAAAATACTAAAATGCAACAGTGAACAAAAAGTGAATTAAACCTAACTCCACAACAGACGTTAATCTTCATTGATTTAAAATACGCAAAAGCGAATGATCAGGGATGGGTTTTCGCAACCGTGAGATTGTGGTTTTCGGTCAACATGTTTCTGTCCTCAAATGACCCTTATCTAAGGTGTGGGAGCATTCATAAGGACCTCTACTTAATCGTTTCAGCTATGCATTGTTGTAATAATAATCTGTGCCCAAAACAATTACAAACATGCAAAAAGTGGTCATCCAATCTGTTAGGGAAATCCACTTCTTAAGACCTGTAGATGAATAGAATACAGTCAAAGCATCCTGGTTTCATAACAACAAAACTTACTGTAATCTTATCACATCCACCTGTCAATAGTGAGTGCCACCGTCATCCCACGTGGATACAAAATACTTCCTCATAGGTGGTGCCAGCATGTTGTCAAGTGATAAACATCAAGAAAAGAAGCCAACCTTACCCGCAATAGTCGGGTCCAGCCTCTTAACCCAAAGAGCTCCTGGTGAGGGGCTCTGGGTGCATACTACCACTGAAAAGAGACCAAGATCAAGAATGCATTTTGAAAGGCATGAACATTTTCGTGTTTGTACTATATAGACCCAATAGAGAAAGCATGTCTAAACCCCAAAAGGAAATGGGAGAGAAGACAACTAGACCCCAATTGATACAAAATACCTGCAGGATCAGCCCATGCTACTCACTTTCTTATGGCATGACCACTGCAACTCATCTGATGCCACTTATCCATTCATGGCCCCTAGCAGTACTCAGTTCACCGTGATGGAGGAGGCTGAATTCTGGAATAATATTATTATGAAGCCCCGTGGTAGGGGGCTCTGCAGAGTTGTTCGGGGGCTGTGGTCACCCATATTTTACAGGGAACCATGAAATATTTTCTTTTTGTATCACAGGTCTATGCACAAAAGCACCCAAAAACATGGGGGGGGAATCCGAAGTTAAGTAAAAGGGAACACATGAAACTATTTTTATGAAAAGGATAGCCCATCAGTAATAGCAATTATGTAGATTAGATTGTAGTACCTCACAGAAGATCTTTAAAAAAAGGGGTATTGCATTTCGTGCAGATAAAATCACAGCAGAAAAATACACCTTCTGATTTCATGTGATTAACTGCCCTCTCTTTGGCAGATTTTTTTGTCTCTTAAAACTAAAGGGGAAGGATAGTTCCCTTGCCCCGGGTGCAGGCACCCACGCTACGCCGCTGTGCGCAGGTTCCTGGCTGTGTTATTTCTGTGCTCAATCTCCTTGTCTGCCAATGCCTGTCTCTGAGGTTCATGGTAAAGAACTTGTGGGGAGTTTCCTGCGCTTGTGAACATG
The DNA here is from genome assembly GCF_964263255.1 of Lissotriton vulgaris. Taxonomy (NCBI): domain Eukaryota; kingdom Metazoa; phylum Chordata; class Amphibia; order Caudata; family Salamandridae; genus Lissotriton; species Lissotriton vulgaris. The sequence goes on along the minus strand of NW_028252814.1, from coordinate 27,089 downwards.
CTTGTGTGTGAAGCAACAAGACTCAAATCAAAGTAATTTGCTACAAAACTTTGAATGAAATTTTTTTAACTAAAGAAAATAGAACTGACAGCTTACTTGAAGCAAACCTTTGTGATCTCATATGAGTGTGACAGAACTTGAACAGGAAGTGGAGATTGGTAGCACAGTGAAACGTGTGAGATTTCTGGATACCTCCCTTATTTGACAAGAGAAGGCACCACCCAGGGAGCAGATCTATATCTGGGAATAACAAACAATACGCATATAATACGTGATTTAGCGCATATGGCACATTAGAGCAGCAGCGACTACAGCAAGGTCATATTTCCAATACAGATGTGGACTGAAAATGCTGGTAAACATGTAGTTCAAAATTTTTGGTGGACAAAAATAAAACTGCTTTAAACCAATGCTGACAAAAGAAGTAGTAGTTGTAGAAGTTGGACTTGTAGTTGTAGTAGTAGTTGGTGTAGTAGTTCTAGCAGTATTTGGTGTTTAAGTTATATTTGGTGTTTTGGTAGTAATAGTTGTAATTCTACTTTTTGTAGTAGTAGTTGGTATTATACTAGTTCTTGTACTAGTAGTTGAGGTAGTAGCAGTAGTTTGTGTTTGTAAGGGAAGGAAGACTTACCTGAGGACCAGGAGCTCTTCTAATTTCTGTAGTACAATCGGAAAGCCATACAACAAAAGAAGAAAGCCAAAGTAAGCTAAAGAAAATAAGCAGAGAAGAGACAAAGCAGATGCAGGCAGAGAAGAGAATAAAGATAGAAGACAGACTTTCTTGGGCATTCCTTCAGGAAGCTGATGCACCGCCGTAAGAGAAGGGCTGATGAGAACGTGGAGAACGAGACAAAAACAAGGACGTTGTGGAAGAAGGCGCATTCCAGAGAGACAGCCACCACTGAAAAGGAGAGCCATCACGGCAGAAGAGGCTCGAGAAGGGCCTGGAGATTCACAGGAAGCAGATGAAGCAGGCTGGAGCAGTGGGGGTCCAAATGCCTACAGCAAAGTGCCTCTCAGTCCAGTAATGAACCAGGCCTGCACTTGGCTCCAGCTACATTCCTGAAGGAACATAGCATATCCAGTCTTTAGGTCTCGGCTAGGCAGCCCAATGCGCTGTCTCGTCGAGAGATGATGTATACAGTTTAGTGGGGGAAGCTCCGCCCACTTTTCGCCTATCTTTGTGATTGGCTGAAATCCTAACTGCTGCAATCTGATTGGTTTTCAGCAACTTAATCCTGCCTCCTTTCATCATTTTTCTCCTTCCATAGCTATCGGCCCCTTTGCTTTCAAAACGTTTTTTTCCCCTGCCTCATCCCGTTATGTCCCACAGTTTGTGGCTTTTCTGCCCACCACCACTCCACCTCCTACTCCCATTCGTACTTTCTTTGAGGCATGCACTTTTATTCACAATGCAATAGGTCTCACGTAAACACGAGTCCTATTGCATTTATAAATGCTTGTTTTGTGCTGGGAATTGCTGGGAGAGTTCGCCTGACCTGTCCACAACACATGCGCATACAACGTTTTTCATGCTGAAGGAGTTACGTTGATGTTTGCAGCACAGACCAATTCACGGCGGAAGGCAGAGACAGCACAAGCAGGGAAACGAAACAGGACAAACATGCCACTAACACTCTGTTCCCGGGTGTGGGGCACCAGTGCGGGGCAGAGGGCTGCACGCATTCTTGGTATGGAAGAGGTCGCCTCTCTTTGTGGCAAGACGGGGAGAGCGGGGCACTCCCTTTGGCGGAAGCGTGCACTAGTGCGATGAGAGGCTCCCGAGTAAACTTTCTGCATACTTTCTGTTGAGCTGTTGGAGAAACTTGAGCAAGCTCCACTGGGCCCGGGCCTCCCACCTCCAGAAACTCATCTGTACACTCTGGGTGGCAGACAGTGTGCACCAGGGCACTCACTCCTCCAGCTGCGCACATCGCTCGCCGACGCTCCCCTTGTCACTGCCAAGCTGCATTGTGCACCAGTGCACACAGTCTAACTGAAGCTTCTCTGGAAATCCCCAGATCAAACTGTGCACAGCCCCACTGGCCACCCCTTCAGCGGCACTCATAGTCCCACCGAAGATCCCCTTGAAAACTCCGGGGCTGCAGTGTGCACCCCTTCAGGTGCTGCTGAAGCTCCTCCGGGCACTACCAGGATGCACCCTGGGCGGCACTCCCTGGCCAGTGATCAGCAGTACATCTGTTCCCCATCTCACCCACTGTCAACATTTGAAACATACTATTACATTTGTTTTTTGATTCAGATTACTTAGTTGTAGATACTCGCACTATAAGTTAAGCTTATTGTGTCTACTCATCATTACGTGTGTCCACTCATCATTACGTGTGTCCACCTCCCATTACTAAGAGAACAAATGGTTTAGTGCAGTAGTTTGACAGCATTTCACTAAATGCCGTTTCCACCTGTCGTTAACATATTTTGTTCAAATTTGTCGCTCTCGTAATCCCTCCTTCTCCCCCACCCTTTCGACTCTTGCCCCAAAATTTTGTTTACGAAGGAGGAATCCGCCCTACTAATTAAGGGAGAGTTGTCACTTTGCAAGGACACCTGCATTGTACACGAATGGCAACCCCAGGCACTGAAGCAGTACACATCCGTGCCCCCTTGTAGTATTTTGTATGATCTTTGATGCAGATCACAAGGACACGAGTAAAGATACAAACGGGAGACACTGAACGTTTTTAGATAACACTGCACATGACTAAGGGCGTAACAGGGCTTACCTGCTGTACTTTTATGAAAACAGTGGGGATTAAGCGTGCAAAAAAGCTGTGTAATTTACACCTATGTCTGGTCCACCAACAACATTCGTGCAATAAAGACACTCCACACAATTCTGCTCAAAGCACAAAAGGTCACTTTTATTATTAGGACAGCCAAAGACAGACTCCGCACTTAACGTTTTATTTGAAAACCCAAAACTTGTACATTTTTCCAAAACCTTTCCCCCAACTGTTTTCATCGCCAGTCCCCAGTGATTTTCCATTATTTTGCCAAAACCCAAAAACCGTTTTAATACCAACCAAAGTTTTCCTTCCAACTTTTCTTTCCCTTATTCACCTAACCCTCCCCCACCCCCCCCAGAGAGAAAGGATATATCCGCTCGAGACAATCCTAACCCCCAAAACAAGCCACCCAGGAAAACCCCAAGAGTTTTCCTGCCCCACCCAACCTCTGTAATGAAAGGACAACATTTAAAATTGTGTATTAGAACACCACAAATCAACCCCCCACAACTTTGCCAACACATCACGCAGTTCCATTAAATAATAAGATTGGCCCATCTGCGACAGGTGCACCCCATCGCACCTGAACAGATGAAGCATCTCACTTGAAAAATGTTCATGCACCAATACTGTGATACCCATTGACTTACATAAAACTGACATTGCTCTGTTCAATTTCCGACGGGCTTTTTCCACCGCTGAGTGTATTCTAGCCCCTCTCCATTGGTGTCTGTATACAAATTCAGTCCACACGACCATTGTTCCAACCCAATTATTTTTTAAAACTGCTAGATCCAACTTCATTTGTTTAATCAAGGTGAGGCCTGACAATTCTACTAAGTCGTTCTCTCCCAAGTGTAGAACTAGCAGATCAGGGATTCCCCATTCAGCATACAGTTTTGACAGCAAAGGGAACAGGTCCTTCCATCTCATACCACCCACACCTTTCCACAGTACATGATCCTTCCCATACAAACCCAAACCCCTTCCACAGATTTGCTGCTCCGCAAAAACTGATGCCCATTTAATCAAGGAATGGCCCACAATCCATGTTCGTTTTTTCCTGGGGATATCCAAGACACGACCTAATAACAAAAAACCCACAATTAACTAAAATATGTAAGAGGGATGCATTTCATAAACGAACATTTCTGTAACAGCAGTTGGACTTCCACCTCCCAATGCGCTAAACCTCCTCCTACCCCCAACCCAATCTGGCAGCCTCTGTTGCAGCTCCTATTCTAAAGGAATGTGTTCCAAAGCATTTAGGATTTTCCCCCACCAATGAAAGTCCTTTTCTTAGTACCAATAAAAACTGAAAACCGGACAACTGCCCCTCTTGCTCATGGCAAAATATTTCCCCAGAACAGAAAACATCTGACTTTAAAAAGGAATCCCACTTCCCCAAAGGACAACAACCCACTACCCCACTCGCTCTCAACTGAACCCAGGTCCCAACCCCTCTTTGGTCTGTCTTTGAATGTCTCAACCTGATCCGTAAATCACCCCTATTCACAATCCGTAAATCCGATGTTTGAATCCCAGACTGGTTTCTTAACCCCAATAGTTCTGAAATCCGAAAAGCCCCGAAGAACAACCATACCATGCACAACTTGAACCTAACTAATTCCCATTTGCTGTAGCAGCAGCTAGGCAAAACATTTAAAATCCTTGGCAACAACTCAAAAGTAATAGGTTCCCTCAAAGATTTAAAAGTACCTTTGCCACGCCCAAACCCCTTCAGCATCTTCCTCAACAAAAATCCCACCCGAGCTACCTTACCCAACAATAACTGGCTGTAAAACGAAATACCCGCAAGCTTGTCGGAAATCGTTGTGTGTGACAAACCCTTGTCTAACCGTTGTAATACAAAGTTTAACATAAGCTGTTCATTCTCCACTGCAGCGCCATCCTGATCGTGAGCCAAATCATAAGATAAAAATTCAGACCACGCTTGCTGGTAACTCCTGCGCGTGGACGTAGCAATGGACTGCTCCACCAATGCCACAATCCTCACTCCCCCAGGTCCCAGATGGTCGAAGAAATCGCCATCTTGCATCTGTCTGCCTTTGGCGCCAACAACCGGAACTTCTGCCAATTTCAACGAGACAGAGCATCGGCGATTGAGTTGTTCACCCCAGGAATATGCCTGGCTCTAAACACAATGTTCAACTTGAGGATTTGCAACATGAAAACACGCAATAATTGTAATACTCTGACATCTTTTGCCTTTTGTCCATTAACCAAGCTTACCACAGCCATGTTATCGATGTGAAATAACACGCAACGGTCCCTGAACTCCTCTACCCACACCTGCAAAGCCACTAGTAGTGGAAAGAATTCCAAAAAGGCAATACTGCGGTCTTGATCCACCCAATGCTTCGGCCAACTCTCTGCGCACCAGCGCCCCTCCCAAAACAAACCAAATCATTGAGACCCCGCAGCGTCCGAGAAAATCTGGACCTGCCACACAGTGTCATCCTCCACAAAGTTAATCGACACACCATTAAAATCTTCCAGGAACCTCAGCCAAATGGCCAAGTCTTCCTTCACCTTGTTGGACAATCTAATGTGGTGGTGCGGCAAGGAGGCTCCTGACAAGGCAAAGCCAAGATGTCTGCAAAAGGTTCTTCCAGCTCTTACCACTCTACAGGCAAAATTGAGGTAACCCAAATGCCACTGAACCTGCCTTAATTGCAACTTCCTTGCACCCAAAACTTCTTCTAAAAACATCCTGATCTCCTGCACCTTAGCCAAGGGCAGACGAGCCATCATCTCCTCAGTATCGATCTCAATGCCTAAAAAGACTAACTGAGATGTTGGACCTTTCGTTTTGTCTGGGGCCAAAGGGACCCCAAAATCGCCTGCCATCTCCTGGAAACATGTTAACACTTTGGTGCATTGCTCACTCCCCGCCTGACCTATAAACAAAAAGTCATCAAGGTAATGGCAAACAGCTTCATGTCCGGATTTGCGTCTCACACACCATTCCAGAAACATGCTACACGTCTCGAACAGGGAACAAGAGATGGAACAGCCCATGGGCAATACACGATCCACATAAAACTTCTCTTCAAAATACATTCTGAATAGTTCAAAATCCAAAGGATGGATGGGCAACAACCGAAAAGCCGCCTGAATGTCACACTTGGCAAGTTGCGCCCCCATTCCGGCAAAACGAACCAAATGCAAAGCATCATCTACAGAAGCGTATGACACCGCTGTGTCTTCTGCAGAGATGAAATCGTTTACCGAATGGCCCTCCGGCCAGGACAGATGGTGAATGAGACAAAACTCACCCTGGGCTTTTTTGGAACAACTCCCAAAGGCGAGACCATCAGATTGGGCAGTGGACAGCTATCGAAGGGACCCGCTATTCTACCCAGCTCTAATTTCTTCACCAGCTTAGCCTTAACCACATGGGGGAATTCCTTTGCAGATTTAAGATTATCAGCCAAACGCTGCAACCGCGGACCTTGGTAACTTATTCGAAAACCTACCCGAAAGCCCCAGAGCAACTTGACCGCTGCTGGCCTATCCGGGTAATCCTCCAACCAGTCCAGCATGACCTAAAGCCTAACTGGGGTAGACGCCTTTTGGAATAAGAGGTGGAAGGGTCCCCCTGCCCCTCTGCCCTCTCTCGTGGTCCCCTTGGTGGAGACTGGGGAAACACTGGATTATGGCATGCCGACCCCCACACTGTGCACACTCATGCTTCAACTTGCAGTATTGGCGGATACAGGTACCCCTATTAAATCCCCAACACGCTCCCGTGGCAGGCAACTGTACCCGTCCCATCCCACCCACCCCCAATGGAGCGGGACGCTGTAGAAAGGGCCGATACTGTATTGGAAGACCACTAGCTGTATGTATGGTAGCTGATACCTGATGCACCGACATCCATTGGAGCCACAGCTCCTGGTCCACCTCTCCCCATGGTTTATCATTAAACAAGCTCACTCTGGCCCTGAACTCTTGTCGTAGTTCAACCAGGCATAGCCTCCTGCCTGTAAGTGTGCCCACAAGATGATGTCTATGTACTTAAATAGGGACACCGCCCGCTCTGGGTACCGCTCACAATACACACTCGCATAGATTATAAAGGCGGCCGTCCTATTTTCGATGGTCTTCGGTACCTTGGGGCGGCGGACAACTCTAGCTCCTCCTCCTTTGACCCTTCCCTAGCATGCAAGTCTTTATGTAAGAGACGGAAAACGTCGACATAGTCGTGACTCCAAATTCTCTGTCTCATCCTTTGCAACAAGTGCATGCCCAAAGGCATGGCCACACCCATATAAGGTAACTTGGTGCGACCACACCCCTGACCCTCACCCAGTGCAGAGCTTACCATGGACGAAGCAGGACTTGCACCCCCAACCCGATCCAACTGACCCCCAGACCCACTAGTGGACTGTGGTGGTTCCTGAACCACATTACCCAAATTGCTCTGAACCTTCGCCCTCCCTTCCGGCACACACTCCCTTGGCTCCACACCTGAGCCACCCACCAAAGGCAGCGTCCACGCAGCCCACCAGTCTTCCTTACCTGACGGCAGCTGTGTAGCCCTTTGTTGATAATCCTTCAGTCCATCACGCTGATGATGACCGCCAGGCCTTCCCCGATCAGCAGAGAAAACCGCTCCAGTTCTCTGAAACACACTAGAAGATGTAAGACGACCACCCCCCCTCTAACCCCAAAATCTTGACCACCCCAGCCCTGAGCCACCTCTCTCGACCCCCAATCCCCGTGATTGTCCACATTCTCCTTATTAGTGTCATCATAAGCACCAATGTAATCATCATGAAATGTAGTATCATCAGTACTTGTGCCAGGCTTAGCACGATCGCCAATGCCACCATCATAATTTACCCAAGTGGACACAGGCCTCAGTTGTGAGCGTCCGGCCGATGATTCAAACTCCGCACCAGAGTCGGTATGGGTCTGCTGCGCAGTACCCAAAGCCGCACCATGCTTCGCCACAGGATTAACAGAACTCCGACCAACAGACCTATGGCCAGAGTCCGCTGATAAGTTCCCGCCGCTCCAGGGAGGAACCGCCCACAACTTACCCTTTACCTGAGAACTCAAAACTGCAGGTGGACACTTCTTGGGTAATTCGGCGTGTTTGACCCACACCCACTGCCCCTGCTGTGGCCCCCTGTCAGAGTCAAACTGCACCTGAGAACGACACGGGGGAGGCCTGGACTCTGGATACACCACCACTACATCGTTGTTCCTGTGAAAATTAACACAATCATCCTGACCTCCAACCCCACGGGAACAAGCCCCAGCACTACTACCCAATAAACTCCCCTCATCCTGCCGAAAATCACATGGCTGTGAGTCAAAGTTGTCTTCCCCATGCCCAAAGCCTATACCCCCATGCCTTTTCGGAGGCCCTCTATCTTGAGGCATCAACACTCCTTGCAAAACTGTAATCTTCTGAGTCTAAAAGCTGTGTGTAGACGATGCTGGCTCACCACTCCCAGCACCTACTGCCCCCAAAATGTCTTCCTGACAAAAATCTTCATCGCTGTCACTGGACTAGTCCACCAGCGCATTGGAAGACTCTGCCACCCAGACCTCAGGCGCAATGTCCACACTTCTGCCCGTAGCGCCCACAGCATATGCCACAGGGGGCCTTCCTCCCGTAAAAGCAGCGTCATGTAAAAAGGAAACCCCTGACACCTGTGTAGGAACACTGTCTTCCGAGAAGAATTCGCCACCCTCCTGCTCTTCAAACAGCTCCACTTGCTGCTGCCTATTCACCAAGGCAAAGCTGGCCTTTCCACCTCGCTTCCCTGCTCTCTTCCTGGCCTGCGGCTCAAAAACAGCTTGAGTCTCCTTCAAAACGCTCGGGGCTGAAGCAGAACGCGGTGGTACCTTCTTTCCTCTAGAGCTCCTGCCTGAAGAGCGCGCTCGACGCGGTCTAAAAGCTGACGCAGAAAGCTCAAATGCAGTCTCTGAGGAGCGAGTAACCCCTGCCCTGCATGCTGCCACCGCGCGACTCACCCCTTCAGCCGCCAAGCGCCGTGGTCGCTTCACCTCCAAGCTGCCCTCAATGACAGCTCCTGGGCGTAATAAATCAGTGCGCCCGACTGCCACCAAAGCTCTAATTGCCTCCCTGGCAATGTAATCCGCCGACATCCTTCCAGGAATCACCAACAGCTTCAACGGACAAAGCAGCGTTAAAAACACAAAAACGCTGACAGAGGTTAACTTGCAGATGACTTCTAACCTCCGTTACAAATTTCCCAGCGCTACAGCTGTTCTCTGTCCAAATTCTGACAGGAAAACCCAGCTGACGCGCTTCTCTGACAAAAAAACTCACCACCGCCGTCTCCTCACTCGCTGCGAGTGATGTAATCCCTCCCGCTCCCACCCCGAGCGCCGCTAAGCCCCTCTCTCTCTCAGAACCACCAAACGCCTCCCGTGTGAGGCCGAATTGCGCGAAATGCCCCGGGGGGACACCGGCTCGTGCCAAGTCCCCCCGGGGACCCATTCAGCATTTCTGACCGACGCGTGCTGAGTTACTGCCTGTGCCGTGTTCAAGAACTTGCTGTTCTTGTACTTTCTCCATTGGGACCTGTTTTTCTAATCCTTCATGTGCGTAATTTACTCGGTGTATAAAGGGCCAATGCTTCACTTTTGAACATTTCATATATGTTTTTTCCCTTAACTTTTGTTTTCCTTAATTTTTGTTTTCCTTCTATAGAAATGTTTAACAAGAAATGGTTCCCATTTCTACCCAAAATCCTTGAAATGTGAAAGGAGATGAAAACTATGCTTTACCTGTTCTGAGATGTGTGGCCTGGTTATCAGGATACATGAGCTGTGTAGAGAAGTATGGCAAATTCCTTGTAAAATATAACTGTGTGAGTGTTCCACCCTTTTGTGTTGTAGTTCCATTACGCCTCTATGGTCTTTTATGAGATTATTTATTAGAATCTATTAACAAAACTGGACAAACAGAAGCGTGCTGGGTTGAGTATACTGTCCTTTTTTTGTATTCGGTTCTGCATGTGAATTGCTCCTGTGAGTATGCTGTCCTTATTTTGTAGTTGTTTCTGCGTGTGAATTGCTGCTGTGAGTATGCTGTCCTTTTTTGTATTTGTTTCTGTGTGTGAATTGCTGCTGTGGGTACACGTCATGCTCTATTTATGTAGGTGTGCTGCGGCATCAAATTACATTCTTCACTTGGGAAAGGCAAACATACATACACTTGGATGGCAATCTACAATGACCAGTACCCTGATAGAGCAGTCCGTCCCGCTGGTAATGTGTTCTCTTAGTGGGTCCCTCGTTTCCTGTTTGCTTGATGTATGCATACGTACTGCAACAACAAATTACACTGGTTCTACCTATACGGCTCCTGGGCGTGCAGCACGGGCAGAAGCAGACTGTGTACTGTTGCAACCCAAATGGGAAAGTAAATGAAACTCACAAGGTGCTCTAAAAGCTTTGCATTCCACCATGAAGTGAATATAATTAGGTGCCATAGTATCTGCACATAGTTACAGCATGGCATGCATCTGTAGATGTGATAGCGCGGGCAGGTCACCCAACTCAGATTACAATGCACACCTGGGCCCATAAATAACATGATGAGATTTAATCAGGTAACCTGTGCACTTACTCTAATCAGTGATTTATAAAGTTCATTTAGGAACTATACCATTGACTTAGCAATCCTCGTAATTGGTATCTAAAGTCCTAAGGGATCAAAGGAGTTAGAATGATAGGTAGAATAATAACATTTGCACTCATAAAATAACCACAACTCGGGAAAGGTTTAAACTCTTTATCTAAAATTTTAGAAATGTCATAATCCAAGCATAGAATAATAGAAAATTCTCAATTAGGAAAATAACGATTAGAATGAAAATATGCAGAGTTTTTATAAAGCAGTCTTTACGCATTTGACAAGAGGGTGGGAAGAGAAAAGGAAACAATACAATGACATACCCACATGGAATATTTACCTAGAATGGTGTGAAGAACTAACCCTGGCCACGGGTCAATTTAAAGGACAGAACCCCGAAAGTGCAGGCACCATAAAGGCAAGCAGGTGTAGATCAGAATCAGGACAGGTAAAGCCAAATTGGATCAGGACAGGACCACCAAAGGACCAAAGGCAAAGACCAGCACCCGCAGTTAAAGTTGCAACACCTGCATTACTCCCTCTCTGCAGCTAACAGCCAGAACCCGGTAAGAATTACCGATTTCTCCAACAAAGTGCTTCGCCAGCACTTCAGCTCTCAAACCCCGATCTGGGTTTCAAACCTTCTGACAGAGGGCTCTGCCAGCACCTCTGCTCCCGATCACCTAATGAGTGCGTTGGGTCAGTGACAGGTCAGCTATTTGGACAAGTCGGATAAATTAACTAGCTAAGCCTACTCTTAGAACAAGACTAAATGAATGCACTGTATACCACTTATCTCTACTCTATTCCCATTACTTTATATTTAACTATTGGGTTAGTGTTAAGCAGAACGAACAGCTTGGCAAAAGCAGCAGTGCAAGCTTCATGCATGCTGTAACACAGAGTAGCCATCTTAGTTCAAGTGCGCAGAAGCAAAAGTTTTCCTCCAAGCCGAGAAAGACTTCATATCACATGAGTATGAAAGACGCATGCGCAGTAAGAAATCCCGCGTAGCAGCGGCCACATTATTGCAAGCGAATTAACATTAGTAAAAACACATATGCAAGCTTCTTCTAGATACCCAATGTGTTGTGAAATGCAATATTAATAGGACAAACATGTTGGTTAGTGTATTAACGTTATGTCGAGAGGACTGAATTCAAGCAAGTCGTGTTACGTGCAAATCCTTGCTCCATCAATCCCCTCTTTGATGATATTTTATATCATCACCAATTAATGAAACAGATGCCAACTTTTCACATTTCATCCAACTCAATTTCTTAAAACTTTCTATTTTGTTTCTTTTCATTGTTTGTGTGAAAGTTTTCTTTATATATTTCCATTTAACTCTTCTAATTCAAGCTCATCAATATTTCTCTTTTTCCCTCTCTTATTTACTGTATATGTCTTTTTGTGGTTCCGACATTTGCAACAAATTATTATCCCTAAAATCAGTAGGCCTATTCCCACCATTGGCATCAGCATTCTACCTACAAAACTTTTTCCTACATTAGAAAGCCAACTACCCATGGAGGAGGGACCACCAGTAAGTCTCTTCCATGCACTATCGACCTCCAGTGGTTTGAGCTCTTTTTCCCAAATGTGTAAAATTTCTTACATACTCTTTAATTTAAGCACTTCTGTCAGGTATGTAAGTGCAACAATGTTGCGCTTTCAACATTCTACAGACTCCGCCCTCTTATGCTAATAATGTATCAAGAGCAAGTCGATTTTGTAAAACCATTGATCTGATCGCAACTAATTCGGTATTGACCATTAAGAACCCTCCAGAAGTATCAGTTGATAACCAATCCACTACTGTTGACAATTTGCAAATCCTTTGCGTATTCAGAGCCACTCCCACCGTAGGTATCAATGCACTAAATATATCACCTACTATTTCTCCAAAACTAGCTCTTTTGCTACGTATTAACCCATTAGTTTCTTCATTGTTTCCAGTGATTTTGTTTACATGATATATCTTTGGGAATACTATTCCAAAATAACAGCTTCCATACCAATGATCTGGCAGATTTTGGTGGTTGGGGATTCAAAGATGGAACTGAACCTGTGTTTCCTGTAATTTATTTTATATGGGGAAACAAGGCTTATTACAAACTGCCAGATCTGATGCTTCTAAGTCTACCTTCTCTTGTTTAATGCTAAGTGTTTTCTTGGAGCTAGCGGCAGTCGGAACATGGCGGACGGAAGCTAACAGTCGCGGCAGAGAGCTCCCGAGATGTGCTGTGTGAGGAGGAGGACCCCTGACTTCTGATGCTGCGTTTCCTACCGTTTTTTGTTTTTTTACCAATTTGCCCTAAGATGCTTATTTCAGCGTTTTAAGCGTCTTTAGCTGTAGTCCTGTCTCGATAAGGAAAATATCCATTTCCCAGTTCTAGCCCTTTACTTGCTGGCTCTCCCGCCTCCCGTCTTCGCTGACTCATTCCTTGCCCATCTGCCCGCCCGGTGCCGCTTGCGCTTCTTTCCTCTTACTGTGGCGCTGCGGCGCTACGGTCCGGTGTGGACGGAGGGCGGCTCTCTCTGTTGCCGGGCTGAGGGGGCTGGCTCTGCGCTCCGCGTCCGAGTGCCGGAGTTCTTCTGTCTCGACTCTGCCTCCTGTTTGCTTTGTGTTCCTCCGGCTATCGGGGGCTCGGGTGTGCTCCGGGCAGGGACTTTGGTTGACTCCGGTTTGTCCCCCCCATCTACCCAGCTCGCCTTGCTGCCTCCTTGTTGCCTGCACGGAGTGGGCACTGTGACAGCTGGTATTTCGTGGTTTTTTTTTTTTTGTTATCAGCATCGAACTCTGCCCCCACCTCCCTCTCCTTAATCAAGATGCAGAGTATAGAGATCGCCGATGGTGCAGGTTGGAGGGGAGAGAGCGGTCATGGAGTTCCCAAGGAATCATGTCCTCTGCGCTGCTAGGGAGTGGAGGAGGTGGGCCCTTCTGATACAGCCCGGCTTATTTTGGGCGCAACGCCAACCTCTTCTTTGCCCTTATTTCGGCAAGTTGTAGTGGATTCATCGGCTTCACAAGACTTTAAATCAGCACGGAATAAGGTAGGAGCTGGATGTGAAGCTTCATGGGGGGTGAGTGTGCCAAATAAGGTGACCTTAAGCAGTATATGCTCACCATCGGGAGTTCACAAGGAGGTATTGAACTGTACTCATCAAAAAAACCTTGTTCATGAATTTATTCACCGTATGGAGAAGTGTGTGGGCAGTAAACCTGACAATAACTTGTGTTTAGGTGAGGAAACCTATGAGCCCACGGTTTGCCGCTATACGTTGTGTAATAGACCCCCTAGTAGGCTGGTTGTAATTTCTAAACCTGGGGTTGTTTCTCCTCCAGTAGTGGTAGTAAAGGCTAGCACTAGGTAGGCAATAGGCGCCTCTGTAACTGAGGGATCTCCCCTAGGTAAGGGAAAAGGTCGTAAAAAAATCAGGGGTGGATCTACAGTTAAAATTACGCCCTCTTTGAAATCATTCTACAAGGTTATCTCTAAGCATGGGCGGAAAATCCGTTCCGCTCGCGGATTTCGCGGATTTTCGGTAAATTCGCAATCCGCGAGATTCGCAAATTTCCCGCAAAATCCGCGAGTGGAACAGATTGGGTCAAAAGTTCAAGCTGACTTTTGTAACTCTTTTAGAATGGCGCCGGCAAGCTGCCAAAGCCATTCTAAAATAGTTACAAAAGTCAGCTTCAACAGGAAGCTCTAATAGATAAAGTAAAGCAGGTGCTGCTCAGATTAGGTTACACAATCATTAATCACCCCAAACTTGGGGTGATTAATGATTGTGTAACTTAATTTGACCTTCAACTGGAGCACCTGCTTTACTTTTTCTATTAGTGCTTTCTGTTGAAGCTATTTCTAGCTATTTTAGAATGGCGCTGGCAGCTTGCCGGCGCCATTCTAAGTGGGGCTGAGGGCAGAAGGGCACAAAAGTGGGACAGAGGGAAGAAGGGGACAAAAAATGAGTGGGGCAGAGGGCAGAAGGGCACAGAAACGTGTGGTACAGAGGGCAGATGGGCATAAAAAACGAGAGGGTGGCAGTGATTAAGCAGGCAAAAAAAAACCCTGCAAAATTGCAAAGCGCCTCGCGAACACCCACGAACACGCAAAAATAAAAAAATCCTCAAATTCTCGCAAATTCGCGAATTTTGCGGATTGCCAATTCGCAAATCCGCGAATTGCGAATTCGCAAAATTTGCCCATGCTTAGTTATCTCCACTAACACTGTGGTCTGTGGGCAGAATACTAGCACGAAGGATAAGGATAAAGTGGCGGCTCTCGGCTCTGAATATGACGACCATTTCTATTCCCCCTGACATTGCAGCTACAACCACTACAACTATAACCACTGTCGCAGCAGCAAGCCTGGTGGTTACTGATTTGAGACCCCAGCACTCCACTGATCCCACTGTTATTGTGAAGAATCTGCCCACACAGGGCCATTTAGCACCTATTCACCCGTCAGTGGAACTATCAAATAGCTTTTCGGCATTGGAGATTCAGAACACAGATCAGGAAGACGCCTCTATTGCAATTTCAGTGAAAAGGCTGGAATTTCCATCTCGGCCTCAGACGCTTGGAGCCCCTGAGCCACTCCAGCAGTCTTTTTTGTTATTGTCAACCTCTTTGCCATCTGCCCAGTCCGCACCTGGGCCTGTAGGTACATCTGAATCTCCTGGGTCATAGGCCGATATCCTGTTAAGTCTGAGAGATGATATCGGCAGGAGGTTCACGGTTTCAGAGGCCAATCAGGCAGCTATTCAGGCCTCCTGTGAGGTGCTTGCTCAGAAAGTGGAGGAGGTTTCGAAAAGAACGGACGTACTCGAGGCAGAACTACCAAAAATTAAGGACGCTTTGAATGTGTCTGTGGTTTCAATAAGTAAAATGGCCAAGCAGAAACAGGACTTGAAAGACGACAGAGCGGCTGGAAAACCATTCCAGGAAGAATAACCTTAAGATTCTAAATGTTCCGGAAGATCTGGAAGGGAGCGATATTAAGAACTTTGTCGTCTCCTGGTTGTCAGGGGGAGCACGGGTGGGACTGCAGGGGAAAACATCCACAGAAAAGGCCCTCTTTTCACTATAAGCTTAAGTGTATATGCTTCTCTAGTCTGTCTAATTTTGGAGGGAAACCTGGTATTGAATGACATGACATCCAATAACATAAAGTTCCTATCTTGGAATGTTAATGGACTGCGATGCCCCCGTAGACAGAGGTTAATTATGAAATATCTGGAGCAATCCTCTGCACAGGTTTTCCTGTTACAAGAAACCCACCCGAGCAATTCCGAATCTAGAGTTACTTTTAGTAAATATAAGTGGGTGGAGAGCTTTTGTCGCTCCGACCAAACAATACACAGTAAGGGTGTAACGGTTCTGTTTAGATCTAACCTAGGAAGCACCATAAAGGCTACATATACTGATCAATCTGGGCGGTGGATCTTGGTGCAGGCAGTGATAGGGGGGGCCGAACTCGCCATAGTGTTCTACTATGGCCCTAACACTGACGATCCGACATATCTTCTCAGATTACAGGCCAAACTATCAGAAGTCACTGTCCCAGTAATAATTGGGGGGACTTTAATGTCCTCCTTAACCCCTCTAAAGATAGGACCAACCTTAGCCGGTATGTGTTAGCTCAGCGCACACGCCGGACGATGATTAACCTGATGCACAAGCTTGGATTAGTAGACCTATGGGGATCGAAGAAGGAGGACGAACCAGGTTTCACTTTTTTTAGTAAAAAGCACGGCCACTCCTCTAGACTAGATACATTCTTACAGATAGGTCATCTTTAGAGTATTTAGTAGATATCTCTATCCTGCCTTCTATTTTATCCGACCATGTCCCAATAACTTTTTTGTACCAAAGTGGGATTCCGAGAGTTGTCCCGAGGTGGACTTTGAAAAGGGCAATGTTATTAAATGAGGAGTTAATTAGATTCATCAAAATATCGACTGTGGAATACTTCACCGAGAATTTGGGTTCAACATCCCTTGAGTTTGTTTGGGATGCGTTTAAGGCCCATATCCGGGGAGTGCTTCATAGCTGGATATGCTCCAAAAACAGGGTAGAGATGTCTGAATTTAAGAGGGTGGAGAAGGAGATATCTAGACTAGAGAAGGCAAGATTCAGCTGCTTACCTGACTAATTGCCACAAATTCTTAAGGATTTGGAGCACCATCGCTTGGCATATAGAGATAAATTAGATCAAAAACTGAAGGCCCAATGGGCAGTTCATAAAATGGAAAATTATGAATATGGCAAAAAGGCAGGAGCCACCCTTGCATGGAAGATCAAAGCTGATAGAGCGAGGAATAACATCAATAAGTTATATATAGATGAGAGTAATACGACATCTTGCCTTCGGGAAGATATGCAGAGGTGCCTTCTGTCCTTATTTTCAAAGCTATATAAGGAAGATAAGGCCCCTCCCACAGATTCGATTCATGATTGGCTCAAAACCAAGGCGCTATCTAGTTTGTCAAGGGAAGGCTGGGACCTGTTAGAAGCCCCAATTTCTGATGAAGAAATAAAAAGCTGTCTTAAGAAGAATAAAAATAATAAGGCGGCAGGGACAGATGCACTTCCGGGGAAGGTGTATAAGATTTTGGAAGATGCGATAGTGCCTAGACTCAGAGAGCTGTTTAATTTTATCTATAGCCCTGAAGGTAGGATCCCCTGTCATGGAAGGAAGCAATAATAGTGCTAATTTTGAAGCCGGGTAAAGACACCCTCCGAGCAGACTCGTATAGACCTATATCCCTGCTGAATGCAGATTATAAGATCTTCACTAGCATTCTGGCAGGGAGGCTGGCGAGGGTAGCGCCCCAACTGATTAATGAAGACCAAAAGGGCTTCCTGCCGGGAAGGTACATTCAGGAGCAAACCTTACAGTTAATTGGGTGTATCGATCTGGCGGCGGCACGGTCGGAACCCTTGGCAGTGGCTGCCTATGACGCCGCCAAGGCATTTGATTGTGTTAATTGGTTATTTCTCTGGGATACCTTAAAAGTAATGGGCTTTGGTCCTCTGTTTATCAATACTCTTACTAGAGGTTATGTGGGGGATCCGCTGTTATTCTTCTTAATGGTTTATTGACACCAAGTTTTAGTATTGAAAGGGGAACGCGGCAGGGGTGCCCTATTTCACCCCTGCTGTTTGACATCTACATTAAGCCATTGGCTTAAGCTTTAAGACTCGATGAACAGATCACCCCATTTCAGATATCCAACTATAATTGTAAGCTGGCCCTTTATGCTGATGACCTGCTGGTTTATACCAACAACCCAGCAGAGTAATTTCCCAGGGTGGAGGACACCTTGGGCTCCATTAGGATGTCAGGCGGATTTCCTCCTCCAGGGTAGCGGTGGCCACCGCCACCCTGGCAGAGGCAATCTGCCCGACATCCTTCCCTGCATTCCCCCGCCATATTACGATGGCGGAGGGGACCGCAGCGGTGGGAAACACCACCCGCCTGTTTTCCGTCCGGTCGCCTTGCGGCCGGGGCGGAAAAGGGATAACATGGTGGCGGTGTCTATCAGACACCGCCAGCCATATTAGAATAGGCATATTTCAATGCCTGTCCGTGGCGGCAATGCCGCCACGGAAAGGCAAGTGGTGTTCACTCGGGACCCCCAGAGTGACGGCCAAAGGGGGGTGGCACACGGGGGGTACCTGTGGTACCACCCTGCATTTGCATAATCGCAGTGGCAGGCACCGCGCGGTGCCTGCCGCTTAGATTATGCAAATGTGTGCATTTGTTATTAACATTGTGGCGGGCGGTGCAGTGAGCACCGCCCGCCACAATGTTAATTTGAGGAATGCGACCGCCACTGTGCCAGTGTCGGGACCCCCGCACTTTAGGCGGGCGGTCCCGATTTACGATGGGATGGCGGGCGGGCAAAGTCCGCCCGTCATCCTAATGGAGCCCTTTGGTTGAGTTTGGCCTTTACTCTGGATACTCGGTCAATCCATCTAAGACCGAGATTATGTGTTGGGGCATTGAGGGCTATTCTGGGAGGCACTGCGGCAAGTTTAAGTATCTGGGGATCACTATAACACACGATATCGGTGATATCCTCATGACTAACTTAAAGAAAGTGTCTAAGGAAATCGATCATCTCCTCTTGAAATGGCTGAATCTCTCTCTCACTATCTTCGGCAGGGTCAATCTGGTTAAAATGGTTATACTGCCAAAGGTGACGTATCTGTTTGGGGCTGTCCCACTAAACTTTCCCGCAAACTTATTGGGTAAAATCCAAAGTAAGATTGGGAGCTTTATATGGGCTAATAAAAATTCCAGGTTATCTTGGAAGAAGTTAAAATGGAGGCTAGTTAAGGGAGGCCTTGCGCTCCCGGATGTCTTTCTTTATTCTCTGGCTTTTCAGTTTAAAAGCATTCGCTTCCTTCTATCTAGTCCCCTTGGCTCTAATTGGGAGAAAATCTTGAATACCATGGTCCAACTTGAGGGAGGCAATACTGGGTTTTTATACAAATTTGGTGCTCCCAGATTCTTCAAAAAGGTACGATTAAAAGAATTAAAGTCAGCTCTTATGTTATGGCAAAACTTGAAGAAGAAGTGGGGAATTAGATATTACTCTGATTTAGCCCCTATTTGGGACACCCCAGGGCTGCCCGCCAGCCTGAATGATATCTTGGCTATCCCTATTAGGAGGGTGGGAATTGTTACCTGGTCCGATTTGATATCCTCGGATGGAGTTCATCCATGGGAGGTGTTAAAGTGGAGAATAGGGGAGAACTTTTCCCGCTTCAAATATTTGCAAATATCTTCCTGGTTTGCTGCTGAAAGTGACCTTATAGTTGGAAACTGGGAGATTGAAAATAAACTCCAAAATGTAAACCCCATAAAAAAGGAGGTAGGGTTATGGTATAGGGCCTTAATCAATGCAGAGGTTTTAGATCCTCCCCCTCGTTACACAGTATGGAATTCATCAATCCTGGAAAATGCCTCTGTTGATTTGTTTTTCTCTTCCCTTCACAATTTATATAAAAACGTTAAGTCAGCCTCTTTAAAGAAAAATCACTTTTTTGTGGTAAACAGATTATACTATACACCACAGAGGTTTGCTGCAAATTCAATTCCGAAGTGCCCGAGGTGTGATCTGAGGGAGGCCGACGACTTACATATGTTTTTTGAATGTGTACACCTAAAGGTCTTCTGGGAGAATGTTGAGAGGGCATTGGAGGGAATCTTTAAAGTTAAAATCAGTCTTACCTTGTCTTTAGTTGTATTTGGTATTGAAAATAATCCTACAAATCAACTCTCTAATAAATCAATTGGGTTACTCCTCTGCTTAATATTATCGGCCCGTAGAAAGATTTGCAGGTTGTGAAAAGACCCTGAGCCTCCGCTCTATGAGATCTGGCTGAGAGAAGTATTGATTAAGGCAAGACTGGACCAAGGGGAGGGGAACATCTGGGTACCTTTAACTAGCTGGGGTACAGAAATGAGGCTGCTTTAACTTCCCTACGGTCCAATGATTACACCAAGCCTAGTACGAAGAAGCTGGCCAGGTCGGCCTAACAGCGTATGCAAGAGCATGGATCCAGGGTGCCTAGCTTGGAAGTTGATCCTTATGCGAAAATGGCGCTTAATGTGAAATGAGGACTAAAAAAAGAAAAAAAAATGCTAAGTGTTTTCTCATGTGTATCTATTTTTCTAGGTGTATCTATCGTTTGTAGCTCATTAGTATTATTCTTCATGTCTCTACTCATTATGTAAGGAATAGCTTTATCAGTTCTAACCATACTATGAGTACTATCGCTATACTACATGTGCATATTCTACAGCATGTTTTCAAACAGTTTCTTTTCGGTCTTCCATTAACAGTATGATCAGCCATTTCTGACTAAGGAGACTTAACCCCTCTTTGTAGCTTTTACACAGTCTTTTAATCCTGTGAAATTTTCAAGGGGGTCTCACTTCTCCGTCAGTCTGATCAGCAATAAATTTGTCAGCACTTTCGTCACTTATTTCCAAGTTTTCGAAATCTTCAAGAACGATGTAAGTCCATTCAGGGCGCCTGAATTTATTATTTAGTCTTTTCAGTTGTGGACTTCTCCTTCTTGGTTGTACTGTAGATTGTTCAGTTTGACTTATTTCATTTACTTTTTCTGGTTCTTCATTTATTGTCTAATCTGGCCTTGTTCAGGTATCTGCTGAATTTGACTTTGATTTGATTTTTTGTTTCGCCTTCTTCTGCCTGAACACTTTTTTCTACTTCTATCTGGTCCTGCTCAAGCTCTTCGATCCCTTGATTTTCTTCTGCCTGAGCTCTCACCCTATTACCTATCTGTCTCTCCTCAGACTCAAGAGTTCTTGGTGGAGTGTCATTTGTCTGAGTATTCTGATCTTTCCTTATCCGGTCCTCCTCAGAATTACTACTGGCTTGGATTTCTGTAATCTGAGTACGTTCTTCTAGACCTATCTCGTCCTCACTATCACTCTGACTGTCTAGATAAATCTGACTTCTGGTTCTCATGTATTCTGCAGGTATCTCAACTACTGGAATCCAATCATCTTGACTGGAGCTCGGTTGTTCCTCTTCAGCTACTTCAGGATCGATGTCTTGAGCCCCCTCAGCTGCACAACCTTCAGCATCAGTTTCATCAGGTTCAGTCACTCTTTTTGTGTGACTGGCATGTACCCAGTGTGGAACTCCTTCGCACTTTACAGCTGTGGTGGTAACCAGAATTACTTGTCGTGGTTTTCCCCACCTAGCTGCAAGGCAAGATTTTTGGGTATGTTTCTTTAGCACTACCCAGTCACATGGGTTCAGGTCATGTGCTGGTGTTGCTTGTCTGGCAACAGCGTCTTCCCCAACCTGGTGAGAGATAGAACGTACTCGGTCAGCCAGTTCTTTGCAGTACTCCAGTACTAAATCATCAGATATATTTATCAGCTTGTGTCCTGGCACCCATGCTTGCCTCATTGCTCTTCCCATTAGTATTTCATGAGGACTCAAGCCTGTGTTCCGGTCTGGAATACTTCTGAGTCTCATCAGAACAAGAGGTAAAGCATCTGGCCACTCTAATCGGGTAGATTCATACATCTTTCCCAATCTTGACTTGATTGTACCATTCAGTTGTTCTACCAATCTAGAAGCCTCTGGGCGGTATGCACAGTGTAGCTTTTGTTTTACGTTGAATGCTTCACAGATTAGACTAATTATTTCACTATTAAAATGTTTTCCTTGGTCTGATTCAATTGTTACTGGAAAATCGAACCTCAGGACGACTTCTCTGAGTAGGAATTTGGCTACAGTGATGCTATCATTCCTACGTGTGGGGTAAGCTTCCACCCATTTTGAAAATAGGCAGACAATGACAAGAATGTATTTTAGTCCTCGACAAGGGGATAAGTGAATGAAATCAATTTGCAATTGTATGAAGGGACCCTCTGCCGCCCCAATCTTTCCTGGTAAGACTACTGTTTTCTTTTCTGGATTCATCTGTTGACAAATTAAACATCCATGGCTAAGTGCTACTGCTATGTTCCTGAATTTCGCATTGAACCACGACTGTCTGAACAGACGTATCATGGTGTCGCTTGCCAAATGAGAATCTCCATGGAACATTCTAGACCTAGGAGCAAGCATACAGTCTGGTAACACAGGCCTACCATCAAGGTTAACAATGACACCATCTTCAACCCTTCTCTGACAACCTATCTTTCTCCACTCTTCCTTTTCTTTTGGTTCTGCTTCATTCTGTAAATCTTTCACTTCTTCCCACGTTCTCACATCTTCAAGCAACATAAGTTGGCAGCTGTTTCCACCCACTTCAATTTTCTTATTTACAGCCATTTTAAATTTGGCACAATGTTGGGCTAACTGGTCAGCATATTGGTTACCAGCTATCACTTTGTCATTTCCAGATTGGTGAGCAGCACACTTGACCGCAGCCACTTCTTTTGGCAATTGGATCGCTTCAAGCAAATCCTTTACATAATGACCATTTTTAATAGGAGTACCTGAAGAAGTCAGAAACTCCCTTTGCATCCATAATTGGCCATAGTCGTGCACAACCCCATGACCATACTGGCTAGCAGTGTATATGGTTACTTTCGAAATGTTCCCAAATTTGCAGGCTTTTGTCAATGCAGTCAATTCGACTACTTGTGCAGACTTGACTCCAGGTAAATGTGCACACTGCATAGGCAGTACTCAAACCTCCTTCCTCATGTCTCACACATGAGCCATCTACAAATAGCTCATATTTAGAATCAATTACTGGCTCTTCTCTTGTGTCAGGACGTGGTTTTATACTGTATTCAGTCAAGTCGATACAATCATGTTCGACTTCTCCCTTTACTTCTGCAAAGTGTGAATTAGGTAGCAGTGTTGCTGGGTTCAGAATATTACACCTAGCAATGGTTACATTTCCTGCACCTACAAGGATTCGCTCATACTTAGTCAGCCGACTAGGAGTGAGGTACTGAGTCTTGGTCCTTGTTAACAAAATCACAACTGCATGTGGGACATACACTGTCACTGGATGTCCCATAATAATGGACTCACTTTGCTCTAGGCTCATGCAGGCTGCAGCTACTGCTTTCAGGCATCCTGGCAATGCAGATGCCACTGGGTCTAGTGTGGAAGACAAATATGCCACAGGACGTCTCATCAGACCGTGTGTTTGGGTCAAGACTGATAGTGCACAATTATCTTGTGTGTCACAGAATAGTGCAAAATCTTTTGAATAGTCAGGCATCCCTAATGCTGGAGCTGTACAAAAACATTCTTGTAATTAAAAAAAACAGTCATGCTTTCATCATCCCATTGCACTGGGTCTTTTGCTCTTTTCTTTGTCATTTGCATCAATGGCTTTGCCAGAACTGCACATCCCACAATCCACTGCCTCCAGTAACCTACAACTCCAAGAAACATTCTGATTTCTTTCTGAGTTTGAGGTAGATTCATGTTTTTGATTATTCTGATTCTTTCTGAGGTAACCCTTCTGACACCTCTTTCTATCTATCATTATAAAAATGGGGTAACCCAAAACGGTTCTTGGACCTGGGTAATCAATATTATCAGAAAAAACAATGGTCCAAACCGGAATTGATCATTGGCTCAATAAATCATGTACTCACAGTTGTTCATTTTTCATTATTCAATGAGTATTTAAATTAATCTACTCTATAGACTTAATCAGTAAAATTTGTACAACAAAAAGCAACTACCTGAGAAAAACTCTATTTATTCCAAAAAGGAGTTTTTAATAAATTACTCCATCACAGCAAAATTAAGTATATACATTTATACATCTTCAAGAACAAACGGTAAAAAGGGGGAGCAACCTGCTTCTAAAGAGGGAGTGCCAGAAAAAAGAGAAAAAAAGGTGATTTGAAGAAAAAGGGTGTAAGCCTCAACGGAAGAGTGACATAAGATTAGGGGTAAATTGAAAAACAAAGCTGCAGAAAGTCCAGCTAATTATGCAATAAGGCCACTGATTATTTGTTACACTTTTTCCATTTATACAGTCTCAACTGGCATGTATAATGAAAGTAAATAGTGGTCCTATTTGTTTATTAAAAGAAGCGTCGACGTTTTGACCCGTCTTGGGGTACAGGGGTAACTGTGAACCTCGACCTGCGGGTCTTCCTCAGGACGTATGTGACACAACCTTCATACTGTAGTTTTCAAGCTGTGGACCCAAAATTTTCTTTTTTTTTTTTCTTTTTCTTTTCTTTTTTTTTTTCTTAAAAAGAAAATTTTGGGTCCACAGCTTGAAAACTACGGTGCGTGACACAAATCGATTATAGTGAACCATTCAGCTTCCCATGGTATCTGATACAGAATCACTGCAGGATTTAGCACAATTGGACAGCACGGGACAGCAATTTTAATGATTTTTCGAAGGTCTTGTATGACCCTATACTTGCCACTTGGCTTCTTTATACCAATTATGGGCGAATTACATGGACTGCTCATTATTTCTTGTAAAATGATTGCTTCAACCAGACGCTTTATTTCTGCTGCAACACCTGCTTTTATTTCTGGGCTCATTTTGTACTGTCGAGTATTTGGGTAAACTGCAACTTCCTTTACTGTCACTTTTATTGGATAAATATTTGCCATTAATCCTACATCTTTTCCGGTAAAATCTCATACATTAGGATTTACAGTCTGTTGTAATTCTTCTGGTAAGGCTTTTATAGTTAACTTTTTATTCTCTGTTTCTTGTTTTGCTAACATTAGTTTATAAACTCATTCTTCATCTGGGGTTTGAATTTCAACACCACTTAGGGTGCAAAAAATGGTGCAATTTATTTTGCACAACAAGTCTCTACCTAACAGGTTTACTGGACTTGAATCACACACGACAAATCCATGCATTTCTTTAAAATTGCCTATTCTAATTTCCATTGGTTCTGTGACTGGGATACTAATTTGTTTATTTGAAACGCCCACTACTTTGATCGCTTCTCCCGAGAGGGGAAGGTTTGGAACTTCTGCTGTTTCTTACAGTAGAACCGGTAGCACCAGTGTCCAATAGAAATGTGACATCATTTCCTTCAACCTTTCCTTCAATGTATGGACCTGACTGATCTACCCGCAAGGAGGCGCCAAGTACACAGTCCTCGTCCTCCCCTCTCAGGCACCGTCAGTATATGTCCTCACTGAAAAACGTATCACTCAAAAGAAATTAGATGTCGCTGTGTCTCTCCTCTCACTTTCCTCCCAGTTTGTGGTATCCACACTCTGATGTGCTTTGCTCCTAAAATTTGGCATAGGTGCAAGGGGTAACTGGTTTTGTATTACCTGCTGCTGTTGTTTACGTGGCACTTCATTCTGCGTCTGCAGATTTAAATCATTATTTTGCATGTTACCATTTTGCACAGCCTTACACTCGTCCTTCCAGTGCCCCAACTTGCCACACCCTTAATAGGGAAACTTCTTTTTGGCTTCTTCTCTATTGAATTTACTCCTTGGTTTATCAGCATTTCCATCACCCTGAGTCTGGTTATTGTTAACTTGGATTAACTGGAGTTCCTGTTGCTCTGCTAATTTCACTTGTGCCCACATTACTTTTTCTTTAATTCTTTTCATTTATTGTCGAGTTCATCTTCACAGTATTTTGCATATTTAAGGATTTCATCAATCAGCTTGGCCTGCCAGCAAATGTTATGGTTTTTAATCCATTGTTACATTTCTGGCCTTAATCCTGACACAAACCGATAGATGAAATGTGTCATGTCTTTCATTTCGATATTATCTAAACCACTATACAGTTTGAATACTTGTAACAGACGCTCATAATATGCATGCACAGATTCATCTTTATTCTAAGTGGTTCTATCTATCCTAGTCCAATCTGTCTCTTTTGCAGGCACCTTTCCTTTGAGGTAGAGTATTACCTGGTTGTACTTCTTCGTCACCTCATCAGAAGTTGCCCCTGTCTTCGGATCTCTAGGATACTCATCACTAGGCCAATCAATAGCAATTTTACATTCTGTCCACAAATCTACTGGAACAACAATGTCAAATAGTCCATCTAAATCTTTCAAAAAACATTTCGAAACCTTCACAAAATTCTCCACTTGTCTGTACCACTCTGCAGGTTTCTCACGAAGTTTGGGAAAATCATTTGTAAATGACAAAATATCCTGTCGGGACGATGGGACATGTACATAACCTCCACCTGGTACCTATCTCATGGGACATAACCTTTCCACTTTGTCTGCTTCTTTTAACACATATTCAGATGCAGTTTGTTTTGATTGGGCCTCTTTTTTTTTTTCTTTGCCAACCTAGTTTTCCATTTTTCTATGTCACCCCATTTCTGCAATAATGTCATAAGCTCCCTGATCTGTACCTTTCTACCTGACACATTCATATTTTCCAAATCATTATCAGGAAATTCAGCTCGATATGGTTTCTATAATACTTTAGATTTGCCAATGTCAATTCCCATGTTAGCTGCCATATCCATTAATGTTTCATGAAACACGCTTGTATTTCAAGTAATACTTTTGCATATAAACAACAATTCTTCTTCACTGAATGTATTTAATCTGTCTATTCCCATATTTCCAGCCATCATTTCTTCTAATTCGACTCTTAATTTGAATATATCCAATACTTTTGGCTGTGATTTTGGTTTCTCTATTTCTCTTGTCCATCTCTCTATTTCTTCTAGGTTACTACTGTGGCATTTCTTGTACCTGAGGATGTCTCCATTTGTACTTCTCTCGAATTTATAGGAGTGGTTTTTCTGACCGAGTCACCCAAGGGTTCTTTTCTTGGCTAAACTACAGGTGTAGTCAGAACGGGAGTTTTAGGACTAGCCTGCTTATCTCTGTACAAAGGAACAACTGGGCCAATAGTTACCGGAATTGTTAGGGCTTCAGCACTTGTATTTAATTGGGAAATTTTCTGAATCAACTCACTTCTCTGTTTATTTAGTGCTTCTCTTTCCCTGTCTTGCAGTACTTTTTCTAACGAAGCCTCATGTACCACTTGCGTAAATAAAGGTGGCTTCAGAAATGGAGCATTTGGATTAACTGTGCTTAGTTCCTCATTATAAGGTGGTGGATTTTTCAATAATAAATCCTCCAAATAATCATCATCCAAATCCACCACTAGTCATTAAATGTTTCGTTTTCTCAGTCCTTTTGCTTCCAGTGGATTCTTCTAAAGTTAATACAGGATACAACCCTTC
>NW_028252813.1:0-1000 GCF_964263255.1 Lissotriton vulgaris | reverse complement strand
CCTACTCCGCTTCCGTAAGGCTCTGAAGACTCTGCTTTTTACTAAGCGTGACCAATAGTCGGCTGTGGCCTCAAGTCAGGTGATACACCCTCCTTTCTTCTATAGTCTATCCCTGGCGCCGGGAAACCCATTGTGGGTAGCTGTGCGCGATATAAGCTTAAATAAATAAAATAAATAAATAAATAAATATTTAAGGAATCACCAAAGATTTAGCGATTCCTTACTATTACCTAATAGCGATTCAGTAAATAGTGAATCTCTATTAGGTAATATTACTCCAATCGAATCTGTGGGCCGAAAGATCTGTAAGTGCGAATGGTTTTGCATTAGCAAATTTGCAATGACTTAGTTGGTTATCACAAATTAGCAAATACAAAGCCAAGGGTGTCCGGGTGCCTAGGGCCCCCCCCCAAAAAAAATATAGTGCGCATGTAAAGTGCACACATGCACTGGGGCATGTGTCTGCTATATGGCACGTTGAAAAATCCATGTTTGTGCATTTTTCAAATTTTGCACATGGTTACCATTGACTTTAAGTCGATAGTAATAGCATTTCCTAAAAGTTTGCATTTAGAAAATGCTTAATACATGTGGTTACAGAATCGCAATTTGCGCTTCCTTTTTCATTCGCAATTTTAAATAATTGCAAAAATATGCGATTACCTAAATTTGCGACTATAACGCCTTTCATACATCATGAAAGGCCATTTTGCATTAGCAGATGGCCGAATTGTGCGATTCACACCGAATATGACATGTTATTTCGCATGCCATTACTTTGCATGCTATTACTACGTGGTTATTACTTAGCAATAACCGTTACTATGCAAGTTTTTACTTTGCATACCATTACTTTGAAAGTGTTAATGTATGCTAAGTAAAAACTTGCCTAGTAATTAAAATGGCACGCAAAATAACGTCATATTTTTTTTTTAAAGTGTAAAACACAACAAAATAGAAAATGCACTACCCTACACATCTAAAACACTAAAATACTACA